>NC_056625.2:69516504-69704004 GCF_002870075.4 Lactuca sativa | reverse complement strand
ATATACAAATTAATGTTATGGGCCAAATAATAGTCTTACATATAATTCTTGCTGAGGGCCAAATCCCAGTCTTCCATAGAGTTGCAAGAGGCCAAATCCTAGTCTTTCATGTAACTGCTAGGGGCCAGATCATGGTCTTTCATGCAACTGCCAGGGGCCAAACCTTGGTCTTTCATACACATATCACACAAGTAATTCATACTCTCTAATACAAATAATGGGCCAGCCTTGGTGCCTTCGACCCATTGATATAGTGAGAAAACTCACCTCAGTCTGCTGGAAACACAATACGCTCGGCTTATGAACAGAAAAGTCCCACACTATCATAAACAAATAACCCTAATCAGTATTTGTAACGACCCGTTTCTGGTATGATGATTCCTTGGTACTTATTTTGAAGTTTTGTTAAAGGGACTCGGCGAGTTCATAGCCTGACTCGCCGAGTAGGGACGAGATTTCGAGCACGTGTTAGTTGGCGACTCGGCGAGTCTGTCCGTCTGGGAGAAACCCTAAATCCCCGGGTTGCATGGCGGCGACTCGGCGAGTCAGAAGAACGACTCGGCGAGTCGAGTCGCGAGTCCCCGATTTCTTCCTTTTGAGCGGTGTCGAGTGGGTCCAGTGAGTAGTGGAGTGGACTCAGTGAGTTGAGGGTAGACTCAGTAATGGAGGGACTCGGCGAGTTGTTCATACAACTCGGCGAGTCCAAGGCAATCTCCTTAGACTCAAGAACAACTCGTCGAGTTGTTCATATGACTCGGCGAGTCGGATGAAGATTGTCTGAGTTCTTGGATCGAGAGGGTACTCGTCGAGTCGATGCCATACTCGACGAGTAGCAGCGAATAGGGTCGAGGAGTGAGAATAGGGACTCGGCGAGTTGGCGGCCCAATTCGGCGAGTCAGGTCAACTGAGAGTTGACCTTGACCGAGAGTTGACTTTGACCAAGGGTAAAAGAGTCATTTTACCCAGTTCAGTGTTTAGTATTTGATTGAGTGTGTTTATGGACTTGTAGCCGGGGAGATACCGGAGCAGTAGCAGTTAGCTTCCAGAGCCATACACTCGGCAGCCAGTTCACGAGGTGAGTTTCCTTTCGGTAGGAACGGGTCTACGGCCACAATGCCGGCCCGTTTAATTATCAGTAGTTCCGGACTTTGGTCTGATGTAGTAGTTAGAGTGCTTGATGTCTTTGTGATACAAGCATGTTTGTGTTATGAGTTCCGGACTCTGTTCCGATGCAGTATACAGTTTATGTGTTTATAATAGTTGTTATATTTTATGCTATGCCATGATCAGTCAGTTCCGGACTTCGGTCCGATGCAGTCAGTTCCGGACTTCGGTCCGATGCAGTCAGTTCCGGACTTCGGTCCGATGCAGTCAGTTCCGGACTTCGGTCCGATGCAGGGGACAAGGTCCCAGTCAGTTCCAGACTTCGGTCCGATGCAGCTAGTTCCAGACTTCGGTCTGATGCAGTGGGCAAGGCCCAGTATGTGCTTTATATATGTATTGTATGGTATGTGGTAGTTTGGGGGAGCTCACTAAGCTTCGTGCTTACAGTTTCAGTTTTGGTTTCAGGTACTTCCGCAAGCAGAGGGAAGAGCTCGGGATGATGGCATCGCACACACCATAGCTTCAGCTTTTATCCTGGGAGTTGATTTAGTTTCTTTGATTTTGATATGGCATAGATATGATACAGTTTTTCCGCACAGTGTTTTTATCATGTTTGGGATACATCACGTATGGTTTTATGATATGACACCCAGATTATGGTTTTTGGTTATATTGAAAAATGAAATTTTTGGTCGTATTTTTGGGTTGTTTCAAGTTGGTATCAGAGCCCTGGTTTGAGGGATTCGGATACACTTCCGGGTGTATCTGAACTCAAACTAAGGGGAAATAAAAAGATTTTTTTTAAGGAAAATGTTTTCTAAAAGATTTTTGAAAGCACTTAGAAAGAAAGAAATTTTTTTTTTAAACAAGATAAGGGTGTGGTGCATGCGATCAGCCGAGCTCAAGTAAGTACTCCCAAATTACCAATACAAATTTTATTATTATGATTAATTGTTCTAGTTTCAGTAGAACAGCATGCTAGTATAGGACTAAGGATCTAGGAGGATGCCTTATGTGCCTGCTATATGTGTTACAGCTTTATGAGAATTGCATGCTAGTATTGAGTAGACAGCAGTAGGATAGCATGTATAGGTTATGCCTGATAGTATGAGCTTAGCATTGTATGCTAGTACAGTTTCTCGTTATGAGAATAGTTTTGCCTGAGTATGTTTCCTTTATCCGAATGCTGCTTGCTTCGTGCTTTGTGGGGTTCTAAGTGATGGGAGTTAGCCATTAGGTGAACACGTCACACCACATGTGATCAGGGTTGGATAATCCCAGAGTGCTGGAACTGGCCCTATTGCGCAGCTCTTGTCTGAGTCCAACCGTTATAGGGACGGGTCTTTTACTTGAAGGATTATCTGATCCTCGTCACATGTGATGGTGTTCAGGTGGTGGCTAATTAGCATTATAAGGAGACCTTCACCAGCTAAGGACTAGTCGAGTTGAGTCTGAGGTTTCCCTAGGGCAAGCCTAGGATGAGAGTGGCGGAGATAAGTAGTAGTGGAAGTGACCTGGTGGAGTCAAGGCAGTTCTTGAAGAAAGTACGGATAGATGTGGAAGGTAGTATGGGCGCGTACTACTGAAAGCAGAGGATCCGTACTCGAATCAAGAAAGGCTGAGACAATACCAGGAAACTAGTTGTAGAATCAATGATCCCTTGAGATATTTCCGTTTTCTGATGTAGTTGTGATGTGTTTCAGAATGGTGGTTTTGCGTTCGAGACCAGCAACCGGCAGCGGAGGTGCCGGGGAGGGATCAGGTTCAGGCTCGGGGGATGAGCGCATGGATGAGCAGACCCGAGAGTTTCTTTCTTCGGAGATTACGCGCATCATTATAGAGCAGACTCCTGTGATCTTCGGTTCGATCAAGGAGGGGATTCTAAAGCTGATGGATGAGAGATTGGGCACCTTCCGTGCCGAGGTGGCGGCCATGATGGGGTCGCGCACCCTTACATTCAGGGAGTTCAGGGCATGTGGAGCTCCGGACTATCATGGGGCGCGGGTCCCCATAGCGAGTACTAGATGGTTGGCGGATGTGGCCAACGCTTTCCGCACTAGCAGGTGTCCCGAGGGGGACAAGGTCAGATTGGCGTCCTGTCTTCTGAAGGACAGGGCACGGGATTGGTGGGAGGAGGTCGGACATGCCATTGGAGATGATGCAGCATTGGACGCCATGACCTGGGCTGATTTCTCTACCATGTTCAGGGTGGAGTTTGCACCGGTTATTGAGGTGCAACAGCTAGCTAGGGAGTTTCAGGACCTCATCCAGACTACAGAGACAGTGGCGGAGATCACCGCCAAGTTCAGGGAGAGGGCTCTTCTCGTTCCTCAGTACGTGGCTGATGAGGAAATGAAGAAGGCCCGCTATCATGAGATGTTGCGAAGCGCTATCCGCCAGTTTGTAATCCGGTCCAGCTGTAAAACGCTGGAAGATATGATTGCTAGGGCTCGGGAGAGGGAGATTGATCTCGAGATGGAGAAGAAGAGGAAACCGGAGGCGGTTTCGGGTTCAGGCGGTTCGGGCAAAAAGCCCAAGGTTTCAGATCACAGATCTAGGAGTCAGCAGAGCCACGGTCGATGTGGCAAGTGTGGGACATTGCACGAGGGAGCGTGCAAGGCAGGGAGTTCCGGCTGCTACAAGTGCGGTCGGATTGGGCATTTGAGTAGGGATTGTACGGCCCCTGCTATTGTCGTTGCAGCATCAGATCTGATTTGCTTTCAGTGCAATCAGAGGGGACATAAAAAGTCCCAGTGTCCGGGTTTAGCTGCAGCAGGGAAGGTGGATGCACCTGCCCCTGCTACCTTGAGGATTACAGATGGCCGGCAGGGCCGAGCTGATGCGCCAGTGGCGAAGAGTAGGGCGTTTCAGATGACAGCAGAGGAGGCGCGAGCGACTCCTGATGTGGTGACGGGTATGTATCTTCCCTTTATCTCTTTATTATTATTGATTGAATATTGCTTATGATTGTATGTTTTATTCAGGGTCGTTCTCTGTGAACGACATTTCTGCTATGGTATTATTCGACTTGGGGGCTACCCGATCATTCGTATCGCTTGCGCTTAGCAAGAGATTTAGTAGAGCTCCTGGGGAGCTGGATTGTCCGTTAGAGGTTGAGATAGCAGATGATATGACTGTGAGGGTCGGCAGAGTGTTTAGAGGGTGTTCTCTTCAGTTATTTGATGAGCAGTTTTCAGTGGACCTGGTACCTATTCCCCTGCGAGGGAATAAGGTTATTGTGGGCATGGATTGGCTAAGCCCCAATGGGGCGGTGATTGATTGTGAGCTTCAGCTAGTGAGGGTTCGCACTCCCAGTGGGGGAGAGTTAGTGATTCAGGGCGAGAGGCCACAGCGCGGACCGACCTTTTGTTCCGCCGTAAGGGCGAGGCGCTATGTTCAGCAGGGCTGCGCCGGTTTTGTAGCTTACGTCTTGGATGCCCGGGAGAAGGGCAAGACGACAGTTGATGATGTTCCTATAGTGCGAGACTACCCGGATGTGTTTCCCGAGGATTTACCGGGGATACCTCCTGAGAGACAGGTTGAGTTCAGGATCGACCTAATTCCTGGTGCGGCTCCGATAGCCAAGGCACCGTATCGACTAGCTCCCCCTGAGATGCAGGAGTTTTCTACACAGCTGCAGGAGCTGTTAGACAAGGGTTTCATTCGGCCGAGCAGTTCGCCTTGGGGAGCGCCGATTCTGTTTGTGAGGAAGAAGGATGGGTCGCATCGTATGTGTATAGATTATCGGGAGTTGAATAAGGTAACGGTGAAGAACCGTTACCCACTTCCGAGGATAGATGATTTGTTTGATCAGCTTCAGGGAGCGTCTTGGTTCTCCAAGATCGATCTACGCTCCGGTTATCATCAGATGCCGGTTAGAGATGAGGATGTACAGAAGACTGCTTTTAGGACCAGGTATGGTCATTATGAGTTTGTGGTGATGCCATTTGGGCTCACCAATGCTCCAGCCGCGTTCATGGATCTCATGAACCGCGTGTGCAGGCCGATGCTGGATCGGTCAGTGATAGTATTCATAGATGATATCTTGGTATATTCCAAGACGCAGGAGCAGCATGAGGAGCACCTGCGGGAGGTGCTGGAGGCTTTGAGGAGGGAGAGACTTTTCGCAAAGTTCTCCAAATGTGAGTTTTGGTTGCGCGAGGTGCAGTTCCTTGGTCACCTCGTCAACCAGAAGGGTATTTTGGTAGACCCGGCCAAGATAGAGGCCGTGATGCAGTGGGAGGTTCCAAAGTCTCCATCTGAGATTCAGAGCTTCCTAGGGTTGGCAGGGTATTATCGGAGATTTATTCAGGACTTCTCTAAGATAGCAGTGCCACTCACCCGACTGACCAGGAAGTCGGTGGTATTTTGTTGGGGGCCTGAGCAGCAGGCAGCGTTCGAGACCCTCAGACAGAGATTGTGCGAGGCTCCGATCCTTACCTTGCCAGAGGGAGTAGAGGACTTCGTAGTCTACTGTGATGCCTCGATCACAGGTATGAGAGCAGTATTGATGCAGCGAGGCCATGTGATAGCTTATGCCTCGAGACAGTTGAAGCCTCACGAGGCTAATTATCCTACCCATGATTTGGAGCTAGGGGCGGTTGTGTTTGACCTCAAGATTTGGAGGCATTACCTTTATGGGGCCCGTTGTACTATTTACACGGATCACAAGAGTTTGAGGTACCTTATGGATCAGCCGAGTCTGAACATGAGGCAGAGGAGGTGGTTGGATGTGCTAAAGGATTATGATTGTGAGATCCTTTACCACCCAGGGAAGGCCAACGTGGTGGCCGACGCCCTAAGCCGCAAAGTGTCGGCGGCCCCTATCAGAGATCTGTGTTTGAGAATGACAGTGATCACTCCATTGTTGGAGCGGATCAAGGAGGCTCAGGTGGAGGGCCTCAAGGAGGAGAGACAGAAGTGTGAGAGGATCGTGGGCCGAGTAGCCTCGTTTGATTATGATAGTCGGGGATTGCTGACGCTTCACGGGAGGGTATGGGTACCGTACTAGGGTGGAGTACGGCAAGTGTTGATGGATGAGGCTCATAAGTCTCGGTTTTCTATTCACCCAGGGGCGACGAAGATGTATCGAGATCTTCGACCTGATTATTGGTGGCCCTGCATGAAGCGGGACGTCGCCTGGTACGTTGAGAGATGCCTGACCTGCCGGAAGGTCAAGGCGGAGCACCAGAGACCTCACGGCAAGATGCAGCCGTTAGACATTCCCGTGTGGAAATGGGAGGACATCACCATGGATTTTGTCACCAAGCTCCCCAGGACCGCACGAGGAGTGGATTCGATATGGGTAGTAGTGGATCGGTTGACGAAGAGTGCCTATTTTATCCCGATCCAGGAGAGTATATCGGCGGAGAAGTTAGCCGATATCTATGTACGAGAGATTGTGGCACGTCATGGAGTGCCGGTATCGGTGGTGTCAGACCGAGATGTCCGTTTCACATCCAAATTCTGGAAGCGGTTCCACGACGAGATGGGTACTCGTCTCCATTTCAACACCGCTTTCCACCCTCAGACGGACGGGCAGAGCGAGAGGACGATTCAGAATCTCGAGGACATGCTTCGGGCATGTGTTCTAGATTTCGGTGGCAGTTGGGATACGTATCTTCCGTTAGCGGAATTCTCGTATAACAACAGTTATCATGCGAGCATTGATCGACCTCCTTTTGAGATGTTGTATGGGAGGAAGTGTAGGACCCCGATTTGTTGGGGCGAGGTCGGTCAGCGAGTCATCGGGAGCACAGAAGTGGTGCTCAAGACGACTGAGTTGATCCAGCAGGTCCGTAGTAGACTACAGACTGCGCATAGTCGGCAGAAGAGCTACGCCGACAGGAGGCGTTCGGACTTGGAGTTCCAGGTGGGGGATATGGTCCTTCTGAAGGTCTCACCTTGGAAGGGTGTCATCAGATTCCGGAAGAGGGGCAAGTTGGGCCCCAGATTTATTGGTCCTTTCAGGGTTTTGGCCTGGGTGGGTCGGGTTGCTTATCGGTTAGATCTTCCTGAGGAGCTTAGTCAGATCCACAACACTTTCCATGTGTCTCAGTTGAGGAAGTGTTTGGTTGATGAATCGGCAGTCGTTCCCCTAGAGGATATTCAGGTTGATAGTAGCCTGAATTATATTGAGAGGCCGGTCGCGATTCTAGACCGGAAGACCAAGACCTTGAGGAACAAGGAAATTCAGTTAGTGAAGGTGCAGTGGCAGCACCGGAAGGGATCGGAATGGACGTGGGAGGCTGAGGAGGAGATGAGAGAGCACTACCCAGAGATATTTGCAGATTCAGCCGTAGCAGACTTCGAGGACGAAGTCTGAGATAAGTGGGGGAGAATTGTAACGACCCGTTTCCGGTATGATGATTCCTTGGTACTTATTTTGAAGTTTTGTTAAAGGGACTCGGCGAGTTCATAGCCTGACTCGCCGAGTAGGGACGGGATTTCGAGCACGTGTTAGTTGGCGACTCGGCGAGTCCATATTCTGGACTCGGCGAGTCTGTCCGTCTGGGAGAAACCCTAAATCCCCGGGTTGCCCACTATTTAAGCCACCTTATAGCCCCCAACCTCGCCTCCTTCACCCTCAAAAGCTGTGAGAAAACCCTAATTCCTTCTTGAGTGATTCTAAGTGATTTTGTGTGCATTTGTGAATGCTTGAAGAAGGAAAAGAAGAAAGGAGCAAGGAGTAGGATTGTAGAGCAGAGATTCAAGGGAAAGCAAGAGCTCTTTGAGGTATTCTTCAGATTTCCTTCCCTTTTATGCTTTAAAACCCTTTCTAGATCTTGTTAATGCCTTTCTCAAGCCTTATGTTGTGATGGAAACTCTATTATGCCGAGATATCCTTAGATCTGTTCATTTAGGAGTTGTAGAGCCCAGATCTATTGCCTTTATGGAGCTATTTTGCTTATTAACCCTAGATCTACCCCTTTTAAGTGCCTTTTTAGCCTTTATTCCCTTGTTCATGTGTTTGCACACGTAAAGTTGGAAACTTTACGTGGTAAATCAGCTTATTGGACTCAGATCTATCATTTGTATGTGTTGGATTCGAGCATAATCGAGTGTAGAATAGTTGCATGGCGGCGACTCGGCGAGTCGGAAGAACGACTCGGCGAGTCGAGTCGCGAGTCCCCGATTTCTTCCTTTTGAGCGGTGTCGAGTGGGTCCAGTGAGTAGTGGAGTGGACTCAGTGAGTTGAGGGTAGACTCAGTAATGGAGGGACTCGGCGAGTTGTTCATACAACTCGGCGAGTCCAAGGCAATCTCCTTAGACTCAAGAACAACTCGTCGAGTTGTTCATATGACTCGGCGAGTCGGATGAAGATTGTCTGAGTTCTTGGATCGAGAGGGTACTCGTCGAGTCGATGCCATACTCGACGAGTAGCAGCGAATAGGGTCGAGGAGTGAGAATAGGGACTCGGCGAGTTGGCGGCCCAATTCGGCGAGTCAGGTCAACTGAGAGTTGACCTTGACCGAGAGTTGACTTTGACCAAGGGTAAAAGAGTCATTTTACCCAGTTCAGTGTTTAGTATTTGATTGAGTGTGTTTATGGACTTGTAGCCGGGGAGATACCGGAGCAGTAGCAGTTAGCTTCCAGAGCCATACACTCGGCAGCCAGTTCACGAGGTGAGTTTCCTTTCGGTAGGAACGGGTCTACGGCCACAATGCCGGCCCGTTTAATTATCAGTAGTTCCGGACTTTGGTCTGATGTAGTAGTTAGAGTGCTTGATGTCTTTGTGATACAAGCATGTTTGTGTTATGAGTTCCGGACTCTGTTCCGATGCAGTATACAGTTTATGTGTTTATAATAGTTGTTATATTTTATGCTATGCCATGATCAGTCAGTTCCGGACTTCGGTCCGATGCAGTCAGTTCCGGACTTCGGTCCGATGCAGTCAGTTCCGGACTTCGGTCCGATGCAGTTAGTTCCGGACTTCGGTCCGATGCAGTCAGTTCCGGACTTCGGTCCGATGCAGGGGACAAGGTCCCAGTCAGTTCCAGACTTCGGTCCGATGCAGCTAGTTCCAGACTTCGGTCTGATGCAGTGGGCAAGGCCCAGTATGTGCTTTATATATGTATTGTATGGTATGTGGTAGTTTGGGGGAGCTCACTAAGCTTCGTGCTTACAGTTTCAGTTTTGGTTTCAGGTACTTCCGCAAGTAGAGGGAAGAGCTCGGGATGATGGCATCGCACACACCATATCTTCAGCTTTTATCCTGGGAGTTGATTTAGTTTCTTTGATTTTGATATGGCATAGATATGATACAGTTTTTCCGCACAGTGTTTTTATCATGTTTGGGATACATCACGTATGGTTTTATGATATGACACCCAGATTATGGTTTTTGGTTATATTGAAAAATGAAATTTTTGGTCGTATTTTTGGGTTGTTTCAACATTAGGTCATAATCCCAAATCATGGGCCTAAACCCTAAGTCCAAACTCCTAAGATAAGGGACCAATTGCCTTTCCCATAATGGGCCTAACCACTCTTGTCCCAAATGAAATAATGGTCTCCAAGGCCCACAAAGGCCCAACTATACCACTTAAGGCCCATTAGCAGAAGTCAAAGGCCCACCTACTCTAAACTGATCAAGGCCCAATGACCCAAAATCCCAACAAAAGTCCAAAAGCCCATTAGGAGCGTACACGCGACATAATCTCAATATGCTCGGCGTACTTGATCGCCATGCAGCACGCATTGCGTACACCTTGTTACGCTCATTGTACTGAGCTACTGAGCACCTTTAGCCATTTGGTTCTTAATCCATGCAACCACTTAATCTAACTTCCAGATCTCGGTCATTAAGGGGGTCCTAGGGTATAAAGTTGGCAACTTTATACCTTAACATGTCTTATGGGAGTCCAACATCCATTTTTGTTCATCAAAGCTCACATAAAGGACCTAGATTCATGCATGGGTTCATATCAACCACCAAGATAACATTTTTATGCTTCTAACACGCAAAAGGGACTAAGATCTAGCATTTCTAGCTTCTAGAGTTGCTAAAACTCCCAAAAGAGAACCCATGGACCAAAATGAGCTTATAAACAAACCCTAACTCTAACTATCAAAAGGATTAACAAGGTGTGAGATTTTTACCATCAAAAGCTTCCTAACATGATGTAGATTTAGGAACTTGAAGCTCAACCACATCTCAACCTTGAACACCAAGTTCTTCTTCTTGCAAACAAACCAAAAAGACCACCAAAGTTACTTCCAAGCTAAAAAAATCACTCTCAATGGCAAACTAGGGTTATAAGGACGATAATAGCAGTGAAGGCTGATAAAAGTGAGGGTCCAAAGGTCATAAGTGTGTTTAAAAAGGGTTTGTACCCTTAAATTAGGGTTTTAAGTTTTTGCTATGTACGCTTCGCGTACATGGCTCAGAGTCCCGATTCAGCACGCCCATGTACGCTTAGCGTACATAGACATACGCCCAGCGTACGAAGGGACCTCTTTTGCAAGCAAATTATTATTTCAAGGACTAAAAGGAAAATAACTAGATCCAAGTGTTAGAAATCTCCCCCACTTGAATTAGACTTCGTTCCTGAAGTTTGCTACCGCAAACAAATCCGGGTAGTGCTCCATCATCTCGTCCTTCGGATCCCACGTCCACTTAGACCCTTTCGGTGTTGTCATTTTACCTCTACCAGATTCACCACCTCATTACACAAAGTTTTAGTCTTCCTGTCAAGAATTAAAATGGGCCTCTCCATATAATTCAGACGCTTATCCACCTGAATATCATAGAGCGTTATCACGACTGTCTCATCGGCTACACACTTCCGCAACTCAGACACGTGGAAGGTGTTATGGATGTGATTGAGCTCATCAGGAAGATCCATCCGGTACTCTACCCTTCCTACCCGGGCAGTAATCCTGAAAGGACTGATAAATCGGGGGCCTAACTTGTCCGCTTACAAAACCAGATGACACCTTTCCAAGGTGACACCTTTAGTAGTACCAAATATCCTACTTGAAACTCAAGGTCTGAACGACATCGGTCAGCATAACTCTTCTGATGGATCTGTGCGACCTGCAGCCTGTCGCGCGCCTGCTGAATCAACTCAGTAGTTTTAAGAGCCACCTCAGTGCTTCCCATGACCCGATGACCGATCTCCCCCCAACAAACCGGGGTCCTACACCTCCTTCCATACAACATCTCAAAAGAAGGTCGATCAATACTAGCACGATAATTGTTGTTGTAGGAGAACTCTGCCAGCAGAAGGTAAGTATCCCAACTCCCTCCAAAATCCAATACGCAAGCTCAAAGCATATCCTCGAGTGTTTGGATTGTCTGCTCACTTTGGCCATCGGTCTGAGGGTGGTATAGTAACGCCCATAGATCCGGGCTAGTCAATTTAGAGGCAATAAGTGTCGAAAAAGACTTTTCGACAAATGATTATTTAGAATAAATAATCTTAACCAAGTTGTAGAATATATCTCAAGGGTTCCGTACATATAAAGAATGCCGAAATCCGAGTTATAACGAAGAAGTTATGACCCGTCGAAGTTTTTCGGCAAAACCGGCACGACACCGGGAGACGTAAATAATGAATTTTAGATAGAGGAATTTTTAGCCTTAGTTATCTAAAAAAATTTGTAGTATACGTTAAACTGAGAACATACAAAAAAAGAACGCCCAAATCTGACTTCGTATGAGGAAGTTATGATTTTTCTAAGATCCGGCTTAACAGTGCACGACCCGAAACTCAAATTTTAGTTCGAGCGGTTTTTGGCTTACGCGACCTAAATGAGAGTTGAAGATCTCATTAATAGGAACTCAATGGTAAAGAGATAGATGAAAACAGATTCCGTATGAAGGAGTTACGAATTCTTCGTGGTCATTTAGCAGTCTAAGCTCCTCCTACTGTTAAATTTTAGATCGCTCGAGAATTAGCCGACAGAGTCCAAATGAAAGTTGTAGATCTTGTTTTTACCTACGCATGGATATAAAGAACGTCGAAAATGAAGTTCGTATGCGAAAGTTATGAATTTTTGAAAATCGGCTGATTTCCACCCTGTGTGCGATGCCACGTGTCAGCACCAGGCTGCGCCTGTAGCCAGCCTGGCTCACGACGTGAATATTAAAAATTCACGACGTGAACCTTCCTCCAGCCCCTATAAATAAGTGGTGAGGCCTCCATTCATTCCTCACACATCCCCTCACCTTCCCCTCTCTCTAGAATTTCTCTCTAGCCCCGAAACCCCCCGAAAAGCCTAGGGAACCTCCCTAGCACGAGGCTGAAGCCTCAGAGCGCCCAACGGCTCCGAGAAGAAGAGCCTTTCGGCTTGGGAATGCTGCTCCAGCGGAGCCCGGATTTGAGAAAAACCCGCTGTAAGTGAGCTACACTTAACCTATCTTTAGTATAGCTTATGTTTTAATATAGTAACATTATTAGGACCTTAAAATAATTATTTGAGCTATTATTATGAGTTATATAGAGTGTTGTTTAAGGCTTATATAATAATAATAATAGCTAGACTATTAATTAGTCATGGTTAACGTTAGACTAAACCCTAGTGATAACGATACTAGGTTTTATCGAGGGATAATTGTTTTGAGATAACGAAGCGCTGTTCGAAGGCAGAATCACCACCTTTTCAAGTGAGTGCATAGTTACTTTCATCTTACACATAGATATGAAGTATTTTAATATAAATTACGTGCTATGTGTGCATATTGTCTGAATACTTGCTGTCTATGCTGGTGAAAGATTTTTATACATGTTTTAAATGATGTAAACTGTAGAAAGTATTTTATATCTACAAAATATGTTGGGTAAAACATGGGTAGATGAATGATGAGGAATAAAAGCTGAAATAGAGGAACATTAGTAGTACGGACCTAGTGCCCTATAGGTATACATTGGCAGCAGTGGACCTAGTACCCTATAGATGAGCACTGGCAGCTGCGCCACAACCCGTAGATGTTTTAGATCTACGGTAAACGTCCTAGCAGCTGCGCTCTAAGGACAGTATCGGCATCTACGCCTAATAGGGAGCCTTATGACCATGACAATAGTGTTTAAAGGTCAATACCGGCAGAAGCGCCTCATAGAAAAAGTCCCAATTCTGGTAGCTGTGCCCAAGTGATAACATTAGCAACTGCGCTTGACCACTGTGTCATTGGCAACAATGGACTTCATGTTGTTTCCTTAGGATGATCCTTAGGAATAAAGGAACGAGGGTTAGCTGATCCTTAGGGTAAATCCTTAAGAAGATAATGGGAATGAGAAATTGGGTTGATTATTTGATGTTTAATTATAATAATTATATTATTGTGGGTTAAAAACCCTATGTACTAACTAATAGGTTTAATACAAACAATCCTATGTGTGCATGCAACCCTAGTATTGGATCTATGTTTTCACTATTAGTTATACAGCTTTATGAACACAAAAGGAAACCTGGCATGCTACTATAATTTTCGAAATTCATATATAAAGCTAGAATACATACCTTTTGTTGTTATATAGCAATAACAACTAGTTCCTTGAATTTCCTTAGCTCTTGAAAGCAAGTACCACAAGTGTAGTACCTCTAATGGAGTCACAAACACCATATGCAACTTGGATGAAGAGGAGAAGAAAGGGAGGCACCAAAAACGGCTGGAAACCCTAATAGAAGACTTGTTTTCGTTTTTGGGGCATAGGGGCCCTTTATATACATGTAGGCTATTAGGGTTTACAACTAGGAAACCCTAATTTGACTGCTTAGGCCCTAAGCAGCCCATGGACTCCTTAAACATATCCCTTGGACGATTTCTAATGGGCTACCCATAGAATTCGTCCAACCTATATATTATTTGGTGATCCATAGCCCAATTATAATTATCTTATAATTACAACTTCAGTCCCCTAAGTTTAATTAATCTCTTTTAGCCACAAAATTAATTAACAATTAATTATTGACTAATATTAATTAAACAATATGATTTCTCCTTTAATAAATTATTCTCATAATATATTAATAAATCATATTTATACCTTTCTCTCCTTAAATCATCCTACATATTGCTATGGTGAAGGCAACCCAAAAGGACCATGCTCATAATCGGGTCAAGTACATACCAAAACAGTTATGGACTTAGACACTAATCCAACAGTCTCCCACTTGGATAAGTCTAATAACTATTTTCCGTATGACTTCAAAACCTGATCAGCAATCGTAGCTTTCAAAAGCCGTTGTCAACTCTGATCTTGTCAGATAGTGTGTCCTCTAGATAAGGGATTATATATTCCTCCATTCTCAAGATATCGTATAGACAAAAGACATGAATTTCAATCATTCTCTCTATACTTTTTTTCCCGACTTCCGATTCATGACGACTGATAACAGACTACAATTGAACACATCAACTTAGTCCCGGCTTGGCCAAGCGCTTAGATGTCATCACTAAATCATCGAGAGGCCCACAGATATCGCTTTTATCCCACTTTGGATAAAAGGAATGGATAAACTTCGACTCAAATGCTCGCTTGCATTTACTGATCGAATCACACACAACAATAAGTTTTATAACACCAAGTTACTGGTGCGTTTACTTATTATCAATGTGCAACCGACCAGCAAATAACAACTCACACGTCTCGGTTTCAAGAATATACAATATTATCGTCTCACTAATCACTCGTGATAAAACCGTGAAGTGATCCAAGTGAGCGTGGGTTTAATCCAATACTTTAATCTTATCAAAGCACTCACGAACTCTGCAGCAAACTTGTGCCATGTCTAAACACTTCAGACAATCTACAGACAGATTCATGACAGTCTTTATTCATACCTACTCCCAACGTATGACCAACTGTGGATGTTTGAATAACCTAGTTATTCTGGAAGTCAAAACATGCAAATTTAAACATGACAACAATACTTAATCCTATATGGCCCCAAACTTGTGAGAGTAAATAAAACCCTTCTATTTATCCACCATATTGATTACTCATTATTTATCATTTAATGTTTCGGATAATCAACTCATTACTTGAATTACAACAACAATTGTCCCATGCACTAAGCATGCACACTTTGTTTCCTATGGTCCATGCTTTGTGAAGTAGAACAATTGAAAACTTTTCCAATGATTCTCATTTCACAATTCCTCAATCCCCATTATTAGTGTAAGAACACAAGGTTCTTGGCACTACTAGAATATGCTAGATTCTAACATTTTATGCAACGATCCTTTCGTAAAGTCATAGCACAAAAGTCACCAACACTTGGCTAATGAAATTACAAAGTGCTTTCTTAGAAATTGTTACATGACAATTCCATAGACGTGAAGTCTCACATTCAAAGTACATTCCTTTGAACATCCTTCTTGCATAAAAGTTTCTAATCTAGGCATAGACTCTCAATATCCAACTCCCGATATGGAAACATTTCCACATTTGCCATATGACAACTCATTCTTAATAGAATCTTATCTATTCGTAATAATGTCGATATGGTCCATCCAATACCATACTTTCAACTACTTACAAGCGATCAATCCTCAGCGAACTTTGGATCATCCTTTGATAGTTGTTAAATTCTTTCAGTCAAAACCAATTCTATTCCTTTTTCCCTCTTAATGCGCTAGACATTTGGAAAATTTTAGAATGGTAAAATACTATAGCATTTACAATCGATCCTATACCCGAAGCGTATGGGACACGATGCATAATGTCTCACATAAAGATATGATACTTTACTAGTCTTTTGTCATAATATTTTATGTGTCATGTTCTCACAATTCGAACTATGAAGAGGGATGCCGTAATCATAATCGAATTTTAAGAACACACAATGTATCCTTTGACAGAAAATATTAAAATTTCTTAATCTAAGCTTTAGATTTTGAAACGAAGTATAATATTCTCTCCCTTAATTATAGCAAAACAACTTTTCAACCCATGCAACTTTGCAAATGGAATCTTTGTTTTTCTATAATTAATATTGCTAACTTGCAATACTCGCCATAACAATCATACAAGCATAACACTTATGCTCCCACTATCATGATGATTATCATATAAGCATAACATTTATGCTCCCACTAGCTTTGACATGTATTCAGAAAACAAATGAACTTTCAGAAAACAATGCCTATTGAATCTCTGAAATTCATATTTCTAATACCAGATGCTTCGATAAGCCTTTATCTAAGCTTCTTAACCTTATACACCTTTGCCTTAGATAGCTCATATGTTTGTTTAAACAATTCATAACTTATGTTACTAAGTTCCAAATGCTGAAACTAATTGCCAAATCTCACAATTCGAACTATGGAAAGGGATGCCGTAACCATAATCGAATTTGAGAATACAATTTTCACAATTGCTATCTTCTTAAAATCTCTCTTAGTGAAAGCATTTCCTCACAGTCATTTTCATGAAGGAGGGAATCTTATGACACTTAGATTTTATGGTGTATGAGTCCTATCCATGTGAATTTGCCAAAAACAAGGTTTGCGACAAATCCAAACTCATATGGACTGAACTTTCTTAATCTTGATTTCTTGCCCTATGGTAACACGAGTGCCCACCACGCCTTCCAAGTAGTTTAGTAACTTGTCCTTACATATCAATGTACTTTCCATCGACTAAGGCTTTAGTGTGTATTCAAATGAGAACTCATAGAACTCATATACACAATTAACTCAATTGGAATGACACAGAAACAAAACAATGTCAGCACGATAGGTTGTAAACCTCAAGTCGTGTGCTAGTGATGATCGATAAGGTTTATTCTTGATTTGTTCTTGAAACCTTTTCAAGACCATTAAGACTCCCACTGACTTCTTGACATATAAGATTCTCTTGTCAAGAAACATTTCTTGACAAACAAATATTCAATAGTTAGTGAAGCATTTATCAAGACAAAACACTTCACACAATTGGTCCTAGTTGGTCTTTGTCTTATCCAAGACAGCACAACTTACCAATTTCAAATGTGCAAGAATAAGAAAACTTTTCCAAATTCCACATTTGATGAGTGTTATAAACCTACTTAAGACTTTTCACTCAATGTCACAATCTTGACTCTAAGACTTGATATTGGAACGAAGTATGATTGACTCTTTGATTTAACCATTTCTACAATTCTCAATTCCTCTTCTTAGACATGCAATCGCACTAAGACTCACTTAGAGGATCAATTGAGACATGGTTCTTAATCATAAAGACTTATCATAAAACACAATAAAAGGTACTCTCCCTTCTTCTTAGAATAGAGAAACTTTTATCTTTCTGCCTACTTGATTCTTCTTTATTCGTTCTACTATTCATTGAAACTCTTTCAATCAACTTAGAATTATACTTAATCTTATAAGTATAACCATATTTACTAAACTTTAGTAAATCATGACGAATATCTTTGTCACTCTTGTGGTAGACTTGATCAACGTACGACCTAGTGTACTCGATCTCCTAGTCCTTCAATTGACACTTTGCCAAAGAATTAGTCTAAGGTCCCCAAATGTGAAAGTTTTTCATTCATCATACAATGCACATTGCATGATTCCAAGTTTCTTTCCAATTGAAACTTGGGTGATGAGAAACTCTCCCTATTTGGTAAAATTTTGACATTTCCACAAATAACACAATTAAGAATCAAATCCATTATTGCTAATAATAGAAACATTCAAACATCAATTCTTTCATACATGCCATTGCAAGGATAAATAAATAAGATAAAGTCAAAATTCATTTTATTGCGGAAAAAATTTTGTCCTTACAATTCAACTCAATTGAAAAACTATGTTATTACATATTTCTTAACAATCTATTCTAACTCCAAGTAGTAGCTCAAGAATCCATTCTTCAAGTAATGCGATCGAAATCCATTTCTTCATGATCAGATTCAGCTCACTTCTTTTTTTCAAGCTTCCTCTCTTTTCTTCGATCCTACAAAACATCAAAATGTAATCTTATCACATCATGTATTAAGAATCTAGAATAGGAACTTAAAAGAGTTAGTTAATGGATTTTACCTGAAGCAGAGTCATACGTCTTGACTCTCCCATCTCTTAGATCTCTCAGATAATTAGGGCAGCTTCGTTTCCAATGCCCCTTCTCTTGGCAATAAAAGCAAATAGATTCCTTTGGCACAACACATCGGACAATCACAGACTTAGTTCTTTCTGGACTTCCAATGTTGCCAGTATCCATTGAAGATTGGGAGTTTGATTCACTAGACAAATTTGCTTGACCAGCACGCCAAATCATTGTTGATTCAGCAGCTATAAGCAAGTAGGTGGGATCAATTAGGGTCACGTCGTGGTCAATCATATAGTACTCTCTAACGAACTCACTATATGATTCAGGAAGTGACTGAAGAACCCAGTCAATATCCAACCCACTTGAAATCTCGACACCCAACATGTTTAACCTATCAATGTATGACTTCATCTCTAAGACGTGCGCACACACAGGTTTCCCATCTTCGTGTTTACTTGCCAAAAGGGCTTGAGTAAGCTTGAACTTTTCAAGCCTTTGAACTTGTGGGTCAGGGAGAATAATTGGAGGAGGTGGAGGAAGTGAAGCATGACTCTCATTTCCTTGATCGTATCTCGGAACGTCATCTTCATTTGGAAAGCTCGTTCCAAAGGATTTGGGAAGACCATTGTAAGACGTAGACATCTACAAAATGGGAGAAAATTCAAGTTAAGTTGTTTAGAATTCTTGATGTAACACCCAAATGAAACATCAAGCTAGGATCCAACACAATACTCTACAACCTAGAAGAGGGATGCCGTAATCTAGTTGTAAAATATTTGAAGGTAGGTAAATGACGATTTACCAATTTCCACCATGAAAAACGAAAAGGAAGATTAAGTTTTAAATGAATTGAAACTCCTAGATCATTTGAGACTCATTGAACTCTTCAATGGCATGTTTAATATCGATTATGCCCTACTATTCGTGACTGGGATGCCGAGGATCACAAACAAGGTGTGAATAACCATACGAATCACGTGGTGCACCCAATGCTACAATCACCTAATCAATGTGCCGGTTAGCCACACACGCTCCATTGATCTATGACAAACATCGAGTCACCCTTCGCTACCAATGTCATCCCCAAATTAGTGTGTCGGTTAACCACACACTAATGTCATCCCCAATGTCACCCTTCGCTCCACTAACGTTTGACAAGGGTACAAAGTGTAATTCCATGGGTTAGCATACAATTTCACATTTTGCCTAAAGTAACTATGATTTGGGAATTTGAAAAAAACAGCATTTAGTTACTTTGTACTTCATTATACTTATAATGGAAGGTTTCTGTCCTATCCTACCCGTTCGGCTAACGACCCTCCACTAGTCAAGAGTGCGGTGGGTAAGAGTGGATACCCATTCAATCGCCATTTTATAGGCAATTTCCTTAAACACCCCTTATAGACCGGCTTCGTGAATGAGGCCTACTAACGGTAAGACTGACTGTTTACTCATACATATATAATATTAGACTTTTAATGTCATATATAGTATAGGGTGTATTTTACACTTTTAAAATACTAGGTGGTTTAAATTATACTTTTAATTAACCAAAATCATTATGGATTTATTAAATCTCTTTTAATTATACACTTAATTAATTTAATAAAACCATAAGGGTTTAATTTGAACTTTTCAAAATCAGGGTTTTGGATTTTAGACTTTCAAAATTAACTTTTAATCAACAATTTAAATTCCAAAACTTGAGGGCAAGTTTTGAAACTCTTCAAAACAATTAGGTTTTAATCTCACTTAAAATTTTGAATTTGAGACATTTAAATTAAAATTTTAAATATTAAAACTGTTGATTTAATAATTACCATAAATTAAACAATTAATTTAAATTATTAAATCACAAGGGATTATCTAGATCATGAGGATAATTACCAATTATACATCTAAGATATCCAAATCCCTTGAATCCCTCTCTAAATCTCGAAAATAAGGGATGGGATAATTCAAGATCTTTAATTACCATATTAAACAATTAAAAGATAATTACAAGATATGGGATTATCCAAATCCCTAAAATTTAGGATCTAACCTTGGGGAAGGAGGTAATTTCGAAATCCAAGGGTTGGAAAACCCTAGATTTCAAAATCTTGGAGGCTAAGGAAAGGATTTGGGAAACCCTAGCAAAAATCGTCATCTAGGGTTTAGCAACCCTAATTGCGAAAAAATACCTAGCCTTTAGGGTTCATTAGCCATAAACCCTAATATGACAAGTTCATAAATTTGAATAAAAGCTAATAGAAAACAAAAACCAATGGCTCTGATACCACTAATAGGTTTAATACAAACAATCCTATGTGTGCATGCAACCCTTGTATTGGATCTATGTTTTCACTATTAGTTATACAGCTTTATGAACACAAAAGGAAACCTGGCATGCTACTATAATTTTCGAAATTCATATATAAAGCTAGAATACATACCTTTTGTTGTTATATAGCAATAACAACTAGTTCCTTGAATTTCCTTAGCTCTTGAAAGCAAGTACCACAAGTGTAGTACCTCTAATGGAGTCACAAACACCATATGCAACTTGGATGAAGAGGAGAAGAAAGGGAGGCACCAAAAACGGCTGGAAACCCTAATAGAAGACTTGTTTTCGTTTTTGGGGCATAGGGGCCCTTTATATACATGTAGGCTATTAGGGTTTACAACTAGGAAACCCTAATTTGACTGCTTAGGCCCTAAGCAGCCCATGGACTCCTTAAACATATCCCTTGGACGATTTCTAATGGGCTACCCATAGAATTCGTCCAACCTATATATTATTTGGTGATCCATAGCCCAATTATAATTATCTTATAATTACAACTTCAGTCCCCTAAGTTTAATTAATCTCTTTTAGCCACAAAATTAATTAACAATTAATTATTGACTAATATTAATTAAACAATATGATTTCTCCTTTAATAAATTATTCTCATAATATATTAATAAATCATATTTATACCTTTCTCTCCTTAAATCATCCTACATATTGCTATGGTGAAGGCAACCCAAAAGGACCATGCTCATAATCGGGTCAAGTACATACCAAAACAGTTATGGACTTAGACACTAATCCAACACTAACCAGGTTTCCCAACCTGACCCACTCAGTTTATTTGTATCACTGGTGTCGATATGAAGTTACATTACACTGAGAGATTTAAAAGAGATGTAGATCACTAATGTAAATAAATGTAAGTTCTGTTTATGTTTATGTTTCTGTAGTGACGATGACATCCCAAATGTTTTAAAAGTGAATAAAAATATATTTCTTTAGAAATGCTTTGATAACGCGATTATCATGTTTTTCTGGGAACAAATTCCGCAACATTTTTATTAAAAGAGATACTCTGATTTTTATAAAGCATAAATAAAATCGGTCTTTTCTGGCCGTAAAAATGGGGATGTCACAGGTATGGTGTACTAAAATGCAACTGGGTACCCAACTCCTCATGGAACTTCCTCTAAAACCTAGAGGTGATACGAACATCGTGGTCCGAGACCACAAATACTGACAGTCCATGCCTGACTACCACTTCCAAAACATAGATATCAACTAAATTTTCCACTGATATGCTTACGACAATTGGGATAAAATGTGCACTCTTGGTCAACCTGTCTACAATGACCTAGTTAGAATCAATACCCTGCGTCGTCTTGGGCAATTTTGTGATGAAATCCATAGTGGTCTCAACCCACTTCCACATAGGGATGGGTAAAGGTTGCACCTTGTCGTGAGGTCTATGATTTTCGGCTTTGAACTTCCTACAAGTCAAACACCGCTCAACAAACCACAAAATTTTCCTCTTCATACATGGCCACCAGTAACTCTACCTTAAATCTCTGTACATCTTTGTGGCCCCTGGGTGGATAGAAAATGTTGATTTATGTGCCTCCTCCAAATCATTTGTCTCGCCCCACCTGATGCCAAAACCCAAACCCTACCACACTATGTCAATAACCCCCGACTATCGCTAACAAGCAAAGGAATTTGCCCTCTAATCTGCTCAGTCTTCCAATTTCCCTTTTTCAATCCTTCACCTAAGCCTCTTTGATCAAATATGTCAAAGGTGAAGTGAGAGTCATCCTCAAACATGTATCTCAGATAGGAGATATTGCCGCCTTGCGGCTCAAAGAATCGGCCACCACATTGGCCTTACCAAGGTGGTACAAGATCTCACAATCGTAATCCTTAACTACTTCCTACCACCTCCGATGTCGCATATTCGAATTCGGTTGGTCAATCAAATATCTCAATCTCTTGTGGTCGGTGTAGATAGTATATTGGACCCTA
This sequence comes from Lactuca sativa, assembly GCF_002870075.4. Taxonomy (NCBI): domain Eukaryota; kingdom Viridiplantae; phylum Streptophyta; class Magnoliopsida; order Asterales; family Asteraceae; genus Lactuca; species Lactuca sativa. Next base: position 69,681,621 of record NC_056625.2, on the reverse strand, counting down.
TACAAATAATGCCTCCATATTTTAAGGGCAAATACCACATCCCCCAATTCCAAATCGTGTGTGGGGTACTTTGCCTCATTAGGCTTCAGCTGTCCCGAAGCGTATGCAATCACATAACCTCTTTGCTTCAGAAAAACTCCTAAACCCAAAATAGAGGCGCCGCAGTACACCACAAAATCATTCAAACCCTCTGGGAGTGCCAGGATTGGGGCCTCACATAACTTTTGCCTAGCGTCTCAAAAGCTAGTTGTTGATCAGGCCCCCACTAAAAGGTCACATTCTTCTTCATCAGGCGAGTCAAGGGCACAAAAATCTTCGAGAAATCCTGGATGAATATTTGATAATACCTCGCAAGCCCCAAAAAGCTTCGAATCTCTGATGTTGTCCTCAAGACCTCCCAACACATCACCACCTCAATCTTGGCCGGGTCAACTAGGATCCCCTTCTGGTTGACGATATGCCCCAAAAATTGTGCCTCCCTCAACCAAAACTCACATTTGGAGAACTTGGATGATATTGGCATATTTAATCATATAATTCTTGCATTATATTAATATTTTATGTTGCATTTGTTTGAAATTTTGAGCAAAAGGTACTTAATTAGTTTAAAATTTCTTTTGCTGCAACGAAGACATGCTCGAAAGGAAAAGGAAGTGGAATTGGCAAATGGAAGCTTGGATCTTGGATTTTGAAGAAAAAGAAGAACACGACGTGTTATCTCTAAACACAGCGTGTTGCATTGGAAATTCGTGATGGAATATTGCCTTGTCGTACGCGCATTTTTAATGAAGAACACGGCGTGTTGGGTCGTAAAACACGCAGTGTTGCACCGTTTTTCAGAATCTATATTTGGATCGTTTTTTTTCAAAACCCTAACTTAGGCTGGAGGTTTTTATCGATCTTTGAAGGCCAGAGATATCCCTTTGGAGCTGTGGATTATAGAATTTGACTAGAAGCTTTTTTTCAAAGAGATCAAAGGCAATTCATCATTACTTTACTTAATTCCTTTGTTTACATCATTTTTGAAATGTTGAATTTCGTTTTTATGATTACATTTGCTGAAGTCATGGGCTAAAAACCCTGCTTTCGTTTAAAGTAGAGGATCTTATGACTATGTGTTCATTTTGTGGTTTTGGATTATGTTTAATTGATTATTTATCATGCTAAGTTTTTTAAAAGAGCCTTATGTGTTACTAAGATTTATTTTCTGTTAATTACTAAGTAAATTGAGATTATATGAACATCTTCTTGATTGCTTGCCTCTTATGATTTTGTGACCAACAAGATTGTAAGCCTAGTGTTGTGAACATAACCTAGGGTTAACTAGAGAATAAGTAAATTGATGTGTGAGCTATATATGATGACCAACAAGATATTAATTAATTTAACCAACCAATTGAATTAACAACCATTACAAGTCTTGCATGATTCGAACTTAATACTAGTACACTTATTAGTTTAATCAACCGATCATTGTTTGAATTGATTTGTTTGCTAAAGGATTAGCAATAGTGAACATGAACCTAATCATATTAGAAATCGGTAATTAATGATACATTAATCCATTGCACTTGCCACGAAATCAACCATAGGAGTAAGTGAATTATATCTAAACGGAAGTCTCTTTAATATTCTTGATTCTATTGTCTTTTGTTCTTCAATTAGTCTTTAATTGTTTCTTTGCTACGTGTTTAAGTGATTGTCTAAGTTTCTAGTCTTGCAAAATGTGACATCCCCAAAATCTCGGCCAGAAAAGACCGATTTCATTTATGCTTTTTGAAATAATTTTCAGAGTAAATCCTTTTAATTTTTAAAAGAGATGCGGAATTTGTTCCCAAAAACAAAACATGATAAAATGGATATTTATCAAAACATTTCATAAAGAAATATGATTTCATTTCATAATCAAAAGTCGGGATGTCATGTTCCGATACAGATCATAAAGCATAAACGATAGCATTACAAGTCTTTCAACAAATATATACATATACAGACTTGTAAACAAAACAACTTGATGTTCGCTCATCTTAAGCTCTTGCGCCACTTCCTGTAAAATAAATCAACTGAGTGGGTCAGGCTTGGGAGCCTAGTGAGCATATAGGGTTTTCAACCCACAATAAATAATTTAATTAATTATTATCAACCAACAATAACCCAGTTACCCATTCCCGTTATTCTCACTTTATGTCCCTAAAATAACTAACACAAGGGACCTAGTCTAAGAATATTTCATCGGGGCGACTACACATGCTTCGGGGGTTCCTCAGCAATATAAGTCAAATAAGGCAACCATGGGGGGGATGGAATACAGCGAATGAACACCCAAGTTCATTAACACCTACAGGTTATGAGCCTGCTAGCGTTCCACTGGACTGTCTAGAAAAGTCTGTGGTCGTCATCTAAATTCCGCTAGATGACTGGATCAAAACAACATCGAGGCCTCTCATCTGTTTATTACACACCAACTATCTACCCATATTGTACCCAACATATTAGTAGATAAAATATACATTTTTATACGTAATTTCAAAACCTGTATAGCATGCTCAATCAAAACATTTTTCACATAACAGATGAGGCACACACACATAACACGTATTTCATTGAGAAATAATCAGATCTATAAGATAGAAGAGAGTGGGTATACATTCACATATATAACAACAAAATATATACACATAGCACGTATTTTATATAAAATACTTCATAATATTGTGTTGGAATGAAAGTAACTACACACTCACATCCCGTATTCTTAAATACGTTTAACGATTACTTGTATAATATCGCGTATTGAAAAGGGACTATACACTCACTTGATCAGAAGATGATCGGGTAGCACTACGGCTTGCAGAAGAGGTGTTTCTCCGTAGATCTGGAAGATCTTCACAAAACCGGGCTCCTCGCGGGCAGCGTCTCGGCTCGGGAATAACGCTCTTCGGGATTCTCGGGGCTTCGGATCTTGCTTCGGGGCTCGGGAATATTACCGGGGCTTCGGGATATGATTGGCACGCAAATCGAGGCAAAACTTAGAGAGAGGGAAGAGTTTGAACAAGAGAAAATGGCTGAATTCGAGTTCTATTTATAGGCTGAGGGTCTGGGATTACGCGGGGCGTAATCTCAAATTACGCAGGGCGTACTCAGTACGCGGGGCGTACTCGGTTACGCGGGGCGTACTTTGACGTCACTGCATGCGTCGACTGGTGGCACTCGAGTATTGGTCAGACAAGTTGCATCCGACTGAGTACGCGGGGCGTACTCAATTACGCGGGGCGTAATTGACTTGTCGAACTTCTAAATTGCGTAACTTTCGCATACGAGCTCCGTTTTCGACGTTCTTTATATCCACGCGAAGGTCAGACCATACTCTACAACTTTCATTTAGACTCCGTCGGCTAATTTTGACTTTTATTTTTATTATTTATTTTTAGAAGGCCGGGACAGAAAAACTTCGTTATAAATTCATAACTTCTTTGTCTGACGTCCGTTCTCGCCTAACTTTTCATCGTTTCGCTACTAACAACGAGATCTTCGATTCTCATTTAGATTGTTTCGGCTAAAAACCGCTCGATCTCAAATCGAGTATTCGGGCTGCATACTGCCACGTCGAAACTTCAGAAAATCATAACTTCCTCATACGAAGTCAGATTTGGGCGTTCCTTTTATGCACGCTCTCGGTTTAACGAAATCTACGACTTTCATTTAGATTGTTAAGGCTAAATATCGCTCTATCTTAAATTCATATTTTACGTCGCTCGGCGTCGTACCGGTTCTGTCTCGAAACTTCGACAGGTCATAACTTCTTCGTTATAACTCGGATTTTGGCATTCCTTATATCTCCGGAATCCTTGTTTCAACCACTACAACTTTATGCAAAGATATCGGGCTTATCTCACACTTTAATTTTGACGCTTATTTTATTCTTAATTCATTAAATTATAATAATTAAGAAAATAAACACATAAATCACATAATTCACATAATTCACAAATAATACATTTTTATTATTTCAAATTGGGGTTACAAAGGTTAACCTAGACTATTACATTGCTAAAAATGGCAAGCCCAGAAACACAGGCGTTACAATTCTCTCCACCTTAGAATGATTCCGTCCCCGGAATCACACATCAACAAACAAATGCGGATAGCGACTCATCATGTCACTCTCCGTCTCCCAGGTGAGGTTTGGCCCATTCGTGTGTTTCCATCGGACAAGAACTAACTCGACCATCTTGCATCGCAACTTCTTAGTCTTTCGGTCAACGATTGCCTCTGGTTCTTCAATCAACCTTTTGTTCTCATCAATTCTCAACTCCGAAAGTGGAATCATGTCGGGAACTTCTCCCGTGAACTTCCTCAAATAACACACATGGAAAGTGTTATGAATTCCATTCAGTTCTTCTGGTAGTTCGAGCTTGTAAGCTTGGTTCCCAATCCTCTGAAGAACTTTAAACGGTCCAATAAACCTTGGACTTAATTTTCCCCTTTTACCAAATCTTATAAGTCCCTTCCACGGCGAGACTTTAAGCAAAACCGAATCCCCAACTTCAAAAGTCATCGGTCTTCGCTTTTTGTCAGCATAACTCTTTTGACGATCTTGAGCTGCTAACATTCTATCCCTAATTATTTTCAACTTTTCAGCAGTCTGATGAACCATCTCCGGTCCCATAAACTGCTTTTCCCCAGCCTCAAGCCAACAAGACGGCGTACGACACTTTTGTCCATACAAAGCTTGGTAAGGTGCCATCTTAATGCTCGAGTGAAAACTATTGTTATAGGAAAATTCTACCAACGGTAAATGTTCATCCCAATTACCTAGAAATTCCAAGGTACATGCTCTCAGCATATCTTCAAGTGTTTGTATCGTTCGTTCGCTCTGACCATCAGTCTGCGGATGGTAAGTTGTACTTAAACACAACTTGGTACCCAATTCCTCTTGTAGACTTTTCCAAAATCGCGAGGTGAAACGACTATCACGATCCGACACAATTGTTAATGGAACACCGTGAAGCCTCACAATTTCCTTTATGTAAGAATTCGCAAGCTTTTCCATAGACCATTTCTCATTGGCTGCTATGAAATGCGCACTCTTAGTGAATCGATCAACGACCACCCAAATCATATCGTGACCATTCTTTGTTCTAGGCAGTTTAGTGACAAAATCCATGACAATGTCTTCCTACTTACCCATAGGCACAGGTAAAGGTTCTAAACTCCCGTACGGTTTCTGATGTTGTGTCTTGACTCTCGCACAAGTCACACACTCGGCCACATACTTTGCAACATCAAGCTTCATCGTCGGCCACCAGTAGTAGGGTTTCAGGTCCCTATACATTTTAGTGCTACCGGGATGAATCGAATACATGGTCTTGTGAGCTTCTTCCATCAGAAGATCTCTAATTCCTCCTGACTTAGGTACCCAAATACGATCTTGGAATACCTTCAGTCCATGACCGTTCGTACCAAACACCAACGTTTTACCCAAACGTTCCTCCTTTCGGTCATTTTTCTCAGAAGCTTCCTCTTGAGCTTTCTTTATACTTTCCACAATGGTCGAGACAACTTCAATTCTCAACGCTCTTGGCCTTTTCCTTTCAAGATTGACTCTCCGACTGAGAGCATCAGCAACAACATTAGCCTTACCGGGGTGGTAAAGTATCTCGCAGTCGTAGTCCTTGAGTAATTCCAGCCAACGTCGTTGCCTCATATTCAATTCCTTCTGATTAAAGAGATATTGGAGACTCTTATGATCAGTGAAAAGTTTGCACTTAGTGCCATAGAGGTAATGCCTCCATATCTTCAGAGCGAAAACTACCGCTGCCAACTCCAAATCATGAGTCGGGTAGTTCTTTTCATGCTCTTTCAGTTGTCGAGACGCATATGCTATCACCTTTTCTCTTTGGGTTAAAACACAACCCAATCCAACCCCAGACGCATCGCTATAAACAGCAAAGTCTTCAACTCCATCGGGTAGAGAAAGTATCGGTGCCTCGCATAGTTTCTTCTTTAGCTTCTCGAATGCTTCTTTATGCTTCTCACTCCAAGCATAAGCAGCTCCTTTGTGGGTCAAAGCTGTCAATGGAGTAGCAATCGAAGAAAAGCCTTGGATAAACCTTCGGTAATATCCGGCTAATCCTAAAAAGCTTCGAATCTCCGTGGGAATTTTCGGTTGTTCCCACTTCATTACAGCTTCAATCTTTGCTGGATCAACCATTATCCCTTCCTGGTTGACCACGTGACCCAAGAATTGGACTTCACGAATCCAAAAATCACATTTGGAGAACTTAGCATACAGCTTCTCCTTCTTCAAAACTTCTAACACTTCTCGCAAGTGTCTGCCATGCTCCTCCTGGCTTTTTGAGTAAATCAGAATGTCGTCGATGAACACTATCACGGATTTATCAAGGAACGGATTACAAACCCTATTCATTAAATCCATGAATGCTGCCGGAGCATTGGTTAGTCCAAACGACATAACCAAGAACTCGTAGTGTCCATATCTAGTTCTGAACGCAGTCTTCTCTATATCCTGCTCTCTTACTTTCAGCTGATGATATCCTGACCTAAGATCGATCTTCGAGAAATAGCTCGAACCTTGCAATTGATCAAATAGGTCATCAATCCTTGGCAACGGATATCTATTCTTTATTGTTGCCTTGTTCAGCTCTCTGTAATCAATGCACATTCTCATAGTTCCATCTTTCTTCTTCACGAATAACACTGGAGCTCCCCAGGGCGATGAACTAGGTCTAATGAAACCTTTGTCCAACAACTCTTGAAGTTGCATCATCAACTCCTTCATCTCTGTTGGTGCTAATCGATAAGGTGCTTTTGCTATTGGCGTGGTTCCTGGTAACAAGTCTATTCTGAACTCCACTTGTCTATCAGGTGGTAATCCAGGAAGATCCTCGGGAAATACTTCCGGATAATCACACACCACTGGAATGCTCTGTATCACCTTCTTTTCCTTCTTAGCATCAATCACGAATGCTAAATATGATGTACATCCCTTGGTCAAACACTTTCTGGCTTTCATTAGAGAAATGATTCCAGAATTCACTCTGCGTTTGTCCCCATACACCATAAACGAATCTTTCCCAGGCGGGTTTACTTTAACTATCTTCTTCTTGCACAAAATTTCGGCATCATTGGCGCTAAGCCAATCCATTCCCAAGACGATGTCGAAACCATTAAGTTCGATAGGCAATAATTCCTCGAGAAACTTATTCCCATTAAGGTCGATCAAGACGTTTTTTATACGATGGCTAACAGGTACAAACTTGCCACTAGCTACTTCGACTAATAAAGCATTATTTAGTCTATCAACAGGCAAAGCTAGCTTTCTACCAAACTCATGCGAAATAAAGGAGTAGTTGGCTCCAGAATCAAACAATATATGAGCAGGTAATTCGTTTACGAGAAAGGTACCTGAAGCGACATCAGCTTCATCTTTCGCAGCCTCAAGTGTCATCTGGAAGGCTCTTGCCTTCGGCTTTGGTGGAATGTTGGGCCTAGCTGCCTCCTTCTTCTTCGGACAGTCTTTCAAAATATGCCCCTCTTCATTACACCCAAAACACATCCTTTTGTTGTTTGGACATTCATTGGCAAAATGTCCAACCTTTCCACACTTGTAGCAGGTTACATCCTCGCTACATTTCCCAAAGTGCTTTTTCCTACACTTATCACACCACTTTGCTTCGCCTCCTTTTCCTCCAAACTTTTTCGAATCAAATTTCGAAAATTTACTCTTCTTACTGGAACCAGATGTTCCTTCAAACTTCCTTTTCTCACCAACCTCAACCTTGACGGTGGTTCTCCCTTTGATCATGTTCTCCACAGACTTGGCAGCCCAGATAGCTGCCTCTAGAGTAAGTGCCTGACGTACCGGCACCTCGTACTCCCATGGAAGTCCTTTCGCATACCGATCCACCTTTGTCAGCTCGTCTGGAACGATACGCAAGGCAAACTCCATCTTATTGGTGAAGTTATTGGTGTACTCATCCACTGACATGCTACCCTTCGTCAATGTCAAAAACTTATTCTCCAACTCCAACAGATTTTGAGCCGAGCAGAACTTGCGCTTGAACTGCACCAAGAACTCTGCCCATGACAATTGCAGTGGCTCATTAGGGCTTAAGGTCTTCCCTAGAGTGTTCCACCAACGAACAGCTCCACCTCGGAATTGACGCACGGCATAGATAGTTTGCAACTTACCTCTGCAGCCACACGTCATGAAGGCTAGCTCCATTTCGGAGATCCAATCCATAACCCCAATCGGATCCTCCTTTCCATTGAAGGTCGATGGTTTACAAGTCAAAAAGTCCTTGTACTTGCATCCCATTCCATCATTCCTTCCATCATGGTTATCTTGCCTAACTATCGGTGGGTTGGCTGGACCAACAGACCCACTGAAGTTTCCTCCTTCTGAGTGCCCTTCATTTAATTCAGGCTCTTCCACACGAATCGACAGTTCTTCACGATTTTGTTGAAGCAACCGTCTAGTTTCATCCATCTGACGATCCAACATCGTCTGAATCATCAATTGCACACCAGCCATGGTTATTGGCTGCTACGACAGGTATTGTAGTTTCATCCATCTGACGATCCAACATCGTCAGGTGCTGCTGCTACGACAGGTATTGGCTCAATCACTGGTGGTTGATTCCTGTTTTCGTCAGCATTTCCAACTCCACTTCTTGTTCTCACCATTTTGATCTACACCGAATAATTTCACCTTATTACTCCAAACGATTACATGCTAGTTCTAATATCGTAGATGTACGCTTAGAATCCTACACACATAAGGTTTCTAGATCCGGTCGGCAACAGACCATAGATCCGAACAAATAATATCATATATGGCAACATAAAACATTTAGCACATAAAGCATTTTAGGCAACTTTCCTAAAATAAACTAGTGCTCGTGTCTAAAACATAACAGACACGCATCTCAAAACTTCACTTAGCATTCTAAGTTTAAGTCTAGAAATCCAACAAATTCCTAGTTCGCTTAAACTAATGCTCTGATACCAACTGTGACATCCCCAAAATCTCGGCCAGAAAAGACCGATTTCATTTATGCTTTTTGAAATAATTTTCAGAGTAAATCCTTTTAATTTTTAAAAGAGATGCGGAATTTGTTCCCAAAAACAAAACATGATAAAATGGATATTTATCAAAACATTTCATAAAGAAATATGATTTCATTTCATAATCAAAAGTCGGGATGTCATGTTCCGATACAGATCATAAAGCATAAACGATAGCATTACAAGTCTTTCAACAAATATATACATATACAGACTTGTAAACAAAACAACTTGATGTTCGCTCATCTTAAGCTCTTGCGCCACTTCCTGTAAAATAAATCAACTAAGTGGGTCAGGCTTGGGAGCCTGGTGAGCATATAGGGTTTTCAACCCACAATAAATAATTTAATTAATTATTATCAACCAACAATAACCCAGTTACCCATTCCCGTTATTCTCACATTATGTCCCTAAAATAACTAACACAAGGGACCTAGTCTAAGAATATTTCATCGGGGCGACTACACATGCTTCGGGGGTTCCTCAGCAATATAAGTCAAATAAGGCAACCATGGGGGGGATGGAATACAGCGAATGAACACCCAAGTTCATTAACACCTACAGGTTATGAGCCTGCTAGCGTTCCACTGGACTGTCTAGAAAAGTCCGTGGTCGTCATCTAAATTCCGCTAGATGACTGGATCAAAACAACATCGAGGCCTCTCATCTGTTTATTACACACCAACTATCTACCCATATTGTACCCAACATATTAGTAGATAAAATATACATTTTTATACGTAATTTCAAAACCTGTATAGCATGCTCAATCAAAACATTTTTCACATAACAGATGAGGCACACACACATAACACGTATTTCATTGAGAAATAATCAGATCTATAAGATAGAAGAGAGTGGGTATACATTCACATATATAACAACAAAATATATACACATAGCACGTATTTTATATAAAATACTTCATAATATTGTGTTGGAATGAAAGTAACTACACACTCACATCCCGTATTCTTAAATACGTTTAACGATTACTTGTATAATATCGCGTATTGAAAAGGGACTATACACTCACTTGATCAGAAGATGATCGGGTAGCACTACGGCTTGCAGAAGAGGTGTTTCTCCGTAGATCTGGAAGATCTTCACAAAACCGGGCTCCTCGCGGGCAGCGTCTCGGCTCGGGAATAACGCTCTTCGGGATTCTCGGGGCTTCGGATCTTGCTTCGGGGCTCGGGAATATTACCGGGGCTTCGGGATATGATTGGCACGCAAATCGAGGCAAAACTTAGAGAGAGGGAAGAGTTTGAACAAGAGAAAATGGCTGAATTCGAGTTCTATTTATAGGCTGAGGGTCTGGGATTACGCGGGGCGTAATCTCAAATTACGCAGGGCGTACTCAGTACGCGGGGCGTACTCGGTTACGCGGGGCGTACTTTGACGTCACTGCATGCGTCGACTGGTGGCACTCGAGTATTGGTCAGACAAGTTGCATCCGACTGAGTACGCGGGGCGTACTCAATTACGCGGGGCGTAATTGACTTGTCGAACTTCTAAATTGCGTAACTTTCGCATACGAGCTCCGTTTTCGACGTTCTTTATATCCACGCGAAGGTCAGACCATACTCTACAACTTTCATTTAGACTCCGTCGGCTAATTTTGACTTTTATTTTTATTATTTATTTTTAGAAGGCCGGGACAGAAAAACTTCGTTATAAATTCATAACTTCTTTGTCTGACGTCCGTTCTCGCCTAACTTTTCATCGTTTCGCTACTAACAACGAGATCTTCGATTCTCATTTAGATTGTTTCGGCTAAAAACCGCTCGATCTCAAATCGAGTATTCGGGCTGCATACTGCCACGTCGAAACTTCAGAAAATCATAACTTCCTCATACGAAGTCAGATTTGGGCGTTCCTTTTATGCACGCTCTCGGTTTAACGAAATCTACGACTTTCATTTAGATTGTTAAGGCTAAATATCGCTCTATCTTAAATTCATATTTTACGTCGCTCGGCGTCGTACCGGTTCTGTCTCGAAACTTCGACAGGTCATAACTTCTTCGTTATAACTCGGATTTTGGCATTCCTTATATCTCCGGAATCCTTGTTTCAACCACTACAACTTTATGCAAAGATATCGGGCTTATCTCACACTTTAATTTTGACGCTTATTTTATTCTTAATTCATTAAATTATAATAATTAAGAAAATAAACACATAAATCACATAATTCACATAATTCACAAATAATACATTTTTATTATTTCAAATTGGGGTTACAAAGGTTAACCTAGACTATTACATTGCTAAAAATGGCAAGCCCAGAAACACAGGCGTTACACAAAACTAGAGAAAACCCCCTCTTTAATCATTGTTTAAATTAGTTAACATTAGTAGTATTTTTAATTGTTTTTACCGTTACATGTGTTCGATACTTTACTTACCTACACTAAACTACTATTCGATTAGGTACACTGCCTATCATGTGTTGGTTTTTGTCTAAGTTAGTTAGGATTAAAACTAGTATACTTCACACATATCAGGATCCCCTTCTGGTTGACAATATGCCCCAAAAACTGCACCTCCCTCAACGAAAACTCACATTTGGAGAACTTGCAATAAAGCATCTCTTCCCCCAAGGTCTCCAATACCTCACACAAATGTTGCTTCTGCTGCTCCTTGGTCTTGGAATAGATCAGAATATCATCAATGAAAACAATCATAGACCGATCCAGCATTGGCCTGCAAATCCGGTTCATGAGGTCCATGAATGATGCAGGAGCATTGGTGAGCCCGCTGGGCATCACAACAAAGTCATAATGTCTGTGACGAGTCATGAAGATTGTATTCTAAATTTCCTCATCCTTGAACTGCATCTGGTGATACCCTGACCGCAAATCAATCTTGGAGAACCAAGATACGCCCTGAAGATGATCAAAAAATTCGTCAATCCGAGGTAGTGGGTATCGGTTCTTCACCATCTGCTTACTCATTTCCCTATAGTCAATGCACATCCTGTATGAACCATCCTTCTTCTTCACAAAAAGAATCAGTTCTCCCCACAGAGAATTGCTCGAATGGATAAGACCCTTGTCTAACAGATCCTGCAGCTGCATAGACATCTCCTACATCTCAGGCGGTACCATGCGATACGGTGCCTTGGATATTGGGGCAACACCAGACACTAAATTAGTCCAAAACTCAACCTGCCTCTCAGGAGGCACTCCGGGAAAATCCTCGGGGAAAACATTAGGAAAATCCTTCTCAATAGGTACTCTGCTCAAGTCAGTGGAGACCTCAACCCATGTGTAAGAAACATAAGCTAGAAACCCAGACCATCCCTGTTGTAGATATCTTCTGGCCCTAGTGGCAGAACAGAGAGTTGTCCCATGAGAAACTCACTCTCCTGAAATAATAAGTTCACCCCCACTTCAGGTTTGAACTCTCACCAGCTGCTGCTCGCAATCAATCACGACCCCATTTGGGCCCAACTAATCCATCCCAATAGTTACCTTCGCTCCTCGGAAGGGAATCGACATCAAATCAATAGAGAATCTCTCATTAAACATCTTCAAAACACACCCCCAAAAAACCCTCGAAGCACTCACAGTACGGTCCTCCGCGATCTCCACCTCCAGAGGGGAATCCAAAGTCCCCAGAGCGTCTTGAAACTTCATGTTGAGCGCAAGAGATACAAAGGATCGGGTAACCCACAAATCAAACAGAGCATGAGAAGACGACCCATGTACCAAAAAGGTCCCTATACAAGATCATAATAAACATAAGCATAAGAAGAAAGCAATAAGAGATAGAGTTAAGTCACATACCAGTAACTACATCCGGCGCTGCACGGGCCTTGTCAATGTTTAGTTGAAAAGCCCTACACTTCACCGCAGGGGCCTCCGCCTTGCCCTGGCAGCCATTGGTAATCCTCAAGGTGGTGGGTGTAGGAGCCACCAGTGCTCCAAAACGACCCAATTTTCAAAAGAAACTTTTTCATTTTTAAATACTCAAAAACATTTCCAATATACCATAAAATCTTAAGTACATTTGTTTTCAAATTCATAACATCAACAATATTATTCCAAACATTAAAGTGTCCCATAAAAACTCCTGAGAGAGAGTGCATGTCGCGTCATCCAGCTTTGACCTTGCCCTTAGGCTCAGATGTACCTGAAAAAAATCCACAAACTGTAAGCTAATGCTTAGTGAGTTCCCCAGAGCATACCCCAAACAATCCACATAATCACATAATCATATTAGCTATAAAATCTATATAAACCACATAATCCATGTATACAACATATAGGGATGTCATGGGCTCGTCCCCATGGTCTTACTCTAGGATGCCATGGCTCCCCACATGGTCTTAAACCTAAGTGTCATGGGCTCTTCCATGGTCTTTAATAGAAAGCCTTGGGCTCTCCACATGGTCTTACATCCAGGTGCCATGGGCTCTCCCATGGTCTTTAATAGGAAAGCCATAGGCTCTCCACATGGTCTTACATCTAGGTGTCATGGGCTCTCCCATGGTATTCCATACAAGGATACCATACATACAACTAGCATACTTCCTAGCACAAAACCAACTATCATGCCACATAATACAACTTCAGCTAGTGTACCATATATCATAAAATGGGTCGGCCTTGGTCCCTTTGACCCATTGGTATGGTGAGGAGACTCGCTTCTCAAGAATGTTGAACTGAAAAGATTAGATAAGTCCCAACGCACAACTCCAAGTCAATTTCCTATAACCAATAACCAACATGTGATTAACTTATCAAATCCTAGAATACCATAAATTCCCTTACATTCGAACTTGGTCATCCCTAGTCAAGTTCAAGGTCAATAGTCAAGGTCAATAGTCCATGTTGACCCAAGTCGTCGAGTGCATCTAGCAACTCATCAAGTTCCTTCATGGTCCATAAAACTGAAATCCCAAGTCAACTCACCGAGTTACCCAAGTTACTTGTCGATTTCTTCAGTGTCCAAGGGCCGAAAACTGTAAGCCAAAATCTCTAGTCTGAAATCCCTAATCAGCTTACCGAGATCACTTAGGATCCCAAAAATGGGTGAACCTTGCCCGACTCGTCGAGTTGGCTAAGCAAATCGTCGAGTCCCTTCAGTCCTTTTCATGTTCAGTCCTTTCCAGTGGGATTCAAGACTCCAAACTACAGATCCAACCCCATAGGGTGTAGTTTCCACATAAAGTTGCCAAATTTTCGTGCATGGAAGGCCTTAAGAGGCTAAAACACTCCAAACTAAGGTTTATACAAATTTTAGGTCATAGAGAAAGGCCAAGGTTGGATAAAGTGAGCAACTTTATGTCTATAGAGGTCTAGGGATGTCCAGATCTGAAACCTATCCTCATAACAAGATCCAATCCAAAAATGACAACATTATGCATCAAAGGTGACCATTTACTTCCATGAAATGATATCTAAGCAACTAAAGGTCAAGATAGTGACTTTGTACCTCAAGATGGTCGCTAATACAGAGTAGATGTTGGATCTACTGCTCCTCTATTTACTCCTTCTTCTTCAAGCTTTAAAATCCTTTACAACCACACCAAAATCACTCTAAAAAGCTATCTCTCACACTCAAGAAGGTATAAGGCTCAAACTAGGGTTTTCAATGGCTATAAGAACGATGAAAGAGGCTATAAATGAGCCATATGTTCTTTAAATAGGGTACAAATCCCTGGAAATTAGGGTTTCTCTTTACAATGTCTACTTTTCAAGTTAGGGCCTTCCAACTCGTCGAGTAGACCCTAAGTCCCACATCCAAAATCGATCTTTACTCGTCGAGTCCTAGCACAAAACCCTAAAAACTTAGAAAAATAAATAATACCTGGAACAGGCATTACATGCTCCCGCAGTCAATCTCGGACAATCAACATTTTTATGGTTGGTCTGGTTATAGTGGAAACAAATCAGACCCCTTTTCGGGAAATCCCTGCTCACGTGACCTGCCTGGCCACAACTGACAGATCCAGAGCCCATAGATCAACAGGCTCCACTGTGTGGCTTGTCGCACTTGGCACATCATCCTTAGCCCTGCTAGCCTCTGCTATGAGTATCAGAGTTGTTAGGCTTCTTGACTTGACCCACTACTATCTGCACCTGCTCCGACTTTCGCTTTGTTTGGATTCCAACTCAATCTCCCGCTCACAGGCCTTCTCAATCGTATCATTCAGGGTCTTGCACCCCAAAAATGTCATGAACTCCCCGATATCATCCCTCAGCATAGCATGACATCTTGTCTTCCTCGTCTCCTCATTTGCAGCGTACTGCGGAACCAATGATTCACTCTCTCTGAATTTGGCGGTGATCTCTGCCACAGTCTCTGTAGTCTGGTGAAGGTCCTAGAACTCCCTCACCAGCTTTTGCACCTCAATAGCCAGTGAAAACTCCTGATAAAACCTCTGAACAAAATCAACCCAAGTGATCACTATAACACCTGTTGTCCCAACCGTTTTGGTGACCTCCTCCTACCAATCCTACGCTTTGTTCCTCAACAAACAGGACACGAATCCCACCTTTGCGACCTCGGGGAGAAAGATTGTGCACTGATCATTCTCCATGTTAGCGATCTAACGGAGGCTAGCGATTAGGTCCTTTACCCCAAAGAACTCAGGCTCTCCACTCGCCTTGAACTCCTGGAACAAGGGAGTTCAAGCCCCAATCTGACTCGCAGAAATCTTGGCTCGAAAGGACTGGAGTCGCTCCTCCACGATCTCCAGGATCCCCTCCTTAATGGTACCAATAATAACAGGGGCAACATTAATAATTTCACGAGTAGCCTCAACTGCAAATCTCAATTAACTCGCATAGCCTCTCATCGATTGGTTCAGAACCTGAACCTGAACTTGAACCAAAGCCTGATCCTAAACTTGAACCTCCTCGTGTAGTCATCACCATCCTCAAATAGAAAATACAACATAGAAAACAATCGATAAAGAAGTTCGAAGGGACTCATCCTCACTTGTATCCTTAGAGTTTCTAGGTCTGCACTCATCTCGATTACAGGTCATGTGCTTCCAGTAGTATGGGCCCAATACTACCTTCCACACCTACATGTACCTTCCTCAAGGCCATACCTGATTCCACTAATTCACCATACTATACTTATGAAAAAACCCATACAACACAACACACATATCATAGACTCTTATAGGATTTCTCAACCCTCACAGAACCAGAAACCTTAATCAACATTGTTGGTTGCCTTATGGATGCAAGTTATATACAGAGAATCACATAGATTGTCAAATAAAGTTTCTACCCTAAGTCCACAACCAAACAAGGAACATGAAATGAGGCAAAATCCATCATTCTAAGGCTATGAAATCCTAATCATATATAACTATGAAATCCTACACTGAGCAAATAACAGAGTCAACATCGATTCCAAGTAATACATGGCATCCAATTTTCCTAGGCTATAAGGCATGACACAAATCAGGCAATTCGATCTCATAATTCCGGAAGGTATCCTTAGCCCTACTCTAGCATGCAATTCACATATCAAGCATACTAATCATAATACATAAGCATGGGTAATTTGGGAAACACTTACTAGAGCTCGGTCGATCACACGCATTGCACTCTCACTTATTACTTAAGAAAACCTTTTTTTTAGAAAAATTCAATTCTTTTCCTTTTGAAAAGATTATCATTTCCCCAGTTTGAGTTCTGACATGCCCGAGAGCGTGCCCAAATCCCTCAAACCAAGGCTCTGATACCAATTTCTAACTACCCAAAACATGATAAGATTTTTCATTTTTAAAACTACAAATATAAAAATTGTTCCAAAACCATCACATTGTATAAATGTTACATCATCAGAGTACAATATCAAAAGTGCGGAAATGACGGGAGAGAATGTTGTGCCATCACGTTGGGCCCTTCCCCTTCGTACGGGAAGTACCTGAAACCATAAACACAGTTTGTACGCAAACGCTTAGTAAGTTTTCCCCAAAGTACCACATACGAACATACACATTAATGCTATGGACCAAATCATAGTCTTACATATAATTCTTGCGGAGGGCCAAATACCGATCTTCCATACAATTTCCAGGGGCCAAATCCTAGTCTTTCATGCAACCTCCAGGGGCCAAATCCTAGTCTTTCATGTAGATGCTAGGGGCCAAACCCTGGTCTTTCATACACATATCACATAAGTAATCTGTATTCTATAATACAAATAATGGGTCGGCTTGGGTACCTTCGACCCATTGACACAATAAGAAAACTCACCTCGGTCTAATGAAAACACAATACACTCGGTTGCTGAACAGAAAAGTCCCACACTATCATAAACAAATAGCCCTAATCAGCATTAGGTCATAATCCCAAATTATGGGTATAAACCCTAAGTCCAAAATTCTAAGATAAGGGCCTAAATGTCTTTCCCATAATAGGGCTAACCATTCTTGGCCCAAATGAAATAACGGGCTCTAAGGCCTACAAAGGCCCAAGTACACCACTTAAGGCCCATAAACAGAAGTCAAAGGCCCAACTACACTAAATATATCAAGTCCCAAAACCATCTAAGGCCCAATGACCTAAAAGCCGAACAAAAGTCCAAAAGCCCACTGGGATCGTATGCACGGTGTAATCTCAGTATGCTCCGCGTACTTGATCACCATGTAGTATGCATTGTGTGCACCTTGGTACGCTCAACGTACTAAGCTGCTCATCACCTTTATCCATTTGGTGCTTCATTCATGCAGCCACATAATCTAACTTCCAAATCTTGGTCATTAAGGGGGTCTTATGGCATAAACTTGGCAACTTTATTTCTTAACATGTCTTATGGGAGTCCTACATCCATTTTTGTTCATCAAAACTCACATAAAGGACCTAGATTCATGAATGGCTTCATATTAACCACCAAGGTAACATTTTTATGCTTCTAACACGCCAAACAGACTAAGATCTAGCATTTCTAGCTTTTGGAGTTGCCCAAACTCCCAAAAGATAAACCATGGACCAACAATAACCTTATAAACAAACCCTAACTCTAACTATCAAAAGGATCAACAAGATATGAGCTTTTTACCTTCAAAATCTTCCTAAGATGATGTAGATTCAGGATCTTGAAGCTCAACCACATCCAAAGCTTGAACACCAAGTTCTTCTTCTTGAAAACACACCAAAAAGGCCACCAAAGTTATTTCCAAGCTCAAAAATCACTCTCAATGGCAAACTAGGGTTTTAAGGACGATAAAAGCAGTTGAGGCTAATAAGAGTGTGGGTCCAAAGGTCATAAGTGTGTTTAAATAGGGCTCATGCCCTAAAATTAGGGTTTTAACTTTTGGCTACGTACGCCCCGTGTATGCTTTGTACGTCCCGCATATGTGGCTCAGAGTCCCGATTCTGCATGCCTATGTACGCTAAGCTTACATAGACGTACTCCCATCGTACAAAGGGACTCTTTTGCAATTATATTATTATTTCAAGGACTAAAAGTAAAATACATGGATTCGAGTGTTACACTAGCTTTTTGGAACAAGCCTTCATGTTGAGTTTTCATTCCTTTTGATAGTATGACAATCGCATGTACTATGTGTTTTAGTCTTTTATTCTTTGTAGGTTGACCTAAGAATACATGTGATTTTTGAGAGGGTGAACATAATGTTGGTGATTTCATAGGTTTAGTAAGTGTGAAAATACTTTGTTGATGTTCTTTATTCAGCACTTATGGTAACCTCAACCTAGGTTAGCATGTTAGCATATTTTCTAGTGTTTTTGGTAGCAGGATTCAGAGAGTTTTGGTGACTAAATCTGAATCCTCATTTGGATAGAAGTTGTATATTTTACTTGTTACCTTATCTCAAGGTTATTGTTGGATAATATTCTCCTAATATTTCTTTTGTTGTATTGTAGGCACTACTTCTCAAGAAGTTCCTCAAGAATAGTGGATGTTATATTCGAACTCGTTTCCTCGAGTTTGTGTGAACTATCTATAACACACCAATTCTGGTATGATATTTATATATTTATTTTTTTCAAGTTTCAAGAGGAACTCGACGAGTCAGTAGCCAGACTCGTCGAGTAGAGTCGGGATTTCGAGCACGTGTAAGTTGGCGACTCGACGAGTCCATATTACCGACTCGGCGAGTCCGCCAGTCTAGATGAAACCCTCATTTCAAGGGTTTGCACCCTATTTAAACAACTTTTGGGACCTCAAGTCAGCCCCCATCACCCCTCTGAGCATCATTCTCGAAACCCTAGAACCCTCTTATCATTTTTGTGTGATTTAGTGTGTTTCCTTGAAGATTTTGAGAGAAGAAGGAAGGTAGATCAAGAGGAGAAGAAGGAGATCCTAGATCCTTGTGGCCTTTCAGAGTATAGTAAGGTATAACTTGGCCCTTTTCTGTTTTTATGCTTAAATCCCCTTTTTAAAGCCATCAAAACTATTCTTGAACCATTTCTTGGCTTGGTAGTAGCTTAGAGGACTCATTAAGATGAATAGCCTTCGGATCTAGCTAGGTTTGAGTTCCAGAAGCTTAGATCTAGTACCTTTTTGGAGCTATTTTGCATGAAAGCTCTAGATCTACTCTTATAGTGTGCTTTGAACACTAAAACCTTCATTCGATGTTATTTACACGTAAAGTTGGAAACTTTACGTGTTAATCTAGCCCCTAGAACCCAGATCTATGAATGGAATGGACTGGTTTCAAGCGGAATCGAGTATATAGTGTTTGCATGTATACGACTCGACGAGTCGTTTCTTCAGACTCGGCGAGTCAAGTCGCGAGTCCCCTGTTTTCCCTTTTCCGAGTTATGCCGAGTGGAACTAGTGAGTGAGAGATGGACTCGGTGAGCTAGAGGGTTAGACTCATTCGTGGAAGGACTCGACGATTCAATGCCCTGACTCGGTGAGTCCAAGGCAATCTTCATGCCTCAAGAACAGACTCGACGAGTTGTTCATACAACTCGGCGAGTCACAACTAGAGTGTTCATCTGTTGAAGGAGAGCTCGACGAGTTGTTCATACAACTCGGCAAGTTGGATGCAGATTGTTTGAGTGTTAATATTAAAGAGAAACTCGCCGAGTTTATGCCAAAACTCGACGAGTAGTAACGAGTAGAAGCAAGAAAGTGAGAGTAAGGACTCGGTGAGTTAGTGACCCAACTCGACGAGTCAGGTCAACTGAATGTTGACTTTGACCGATAGGTTGACTTTGGCCAGGGGTAGGATAGTCATTTTACCCTCAGTGTTATTTTCATAATTTGATTGATGGTACTTATGGAAATTGTAGCCGGGGTGAAACCGGAGCCGCAACAGTCAGATTCCGGAGCAGTTCTTTCAGCAGCTAGGCTACGAGGTGAGTTTCCTTCCAGTAGGAACGGGTCTAAGGCTACAATTCCAGCCCGTTTAGCTAACAGTAGTTTCCGGACTTCGGTCTGATGCAGTAGTTAGTATGTTTGATGCCTTCGTGGCTCAGACAGGATTTATGTGATATGTGTTCCGAGTTACGGCCCGATGCAGTATGCAGTTTATGTGTTATGTGTTTCGGGCTATGGCCCGATGCAGTATGCAGTTATGTGTTCATGCTAGTTGTTATGTTTATGATATGCTATGTTATGCTCAGTCAGCTTCCGGACTTCAGTCTGATGCAAAGGGCAAGGCCCTGGTTAGTTCCGGACTTCAGTCCGATGCAGTTAGTTCCGGACTTCAGTCCGATGCAGGGGACAAGGTCCCAGTCAGTTCCGGACATCGATCCGATGCAGTTTCCGGGCTTCGGTCCGATGCAGAGGGCAAGACCCTGGTTAGTTCCGGACTTCGATCCGATGCAGTTTCCGGACTTCGGTCCGATGCAGTGGGCGGAGCCCAGTAGTTGTTTATATGTTTGTATGGTATGTGGTAGTTTGGGGGAGCTCACTAAGCTTTGTGCTTACAGTTTCAGTTTTGGGTTCAGGTACTTCCGCAAGTAAAGGGAAGAGCTCGGGATGATGGCATCGCACACACCACAACTTCAGCTTTATTCCTAGGAGTTTTGTTTAGATACTTAGACATGATTTGATACAGTTCTTAATATGATACTTTTATTATGGATTTTGAGTTACCCGACGTATGGTTTTATTATATGACATTCAGTGTTATGACTTTTATTATTATTTGAAAACAAAAATTTTTAGGTCGTATTTTTTGGACGTTACACTATCACTATGCACAATTTATGGTAGTTTTAGTTTTTGTTTAACCTAAACTTCTTTCCCCAAGTTTGTGTGTATTATCACTACTTCTATAAGTAGGTTCCTAGTGGTATTCTAAGATGGTTAACTACTAGTTGACCTAAACTCGCTTCCCCGAGTTTGCACATACTATTACTACTTAAATAAATTCTTATTAATAGTTTATGATGGCTAGTTTTTGTTTGAAAAAGTTACGATGAGTTCCTATAATCGAGCTATGACTTTTGATCCCAAAAGAAATAATGTGACGCTTCATCGTAAGTCACTGTGGTAAGAAAGTTATGTATGTTCGAATTGTCGTCGGGTTGTAGCTAGCAACAATAGGTGGGAGTGTCAATCATGTACAGATATACACATATCTCTCTCACGCATTTAAGAATTAACGAGTATAGGTTTGACACTAGCTGAATATCAATCACCGTGTTGATGAATAGTCACTGTTGCTATTCGCGTTATGTTTTATACGGTATACTTATTATATATATATTATTTATCTGATATATATATATATATATATATATATATATATATATATATATATATATATAGTGTGTGTGTGTATGTTTAGCGTTTCCAAGAATTTGGGCAAGGTAACACTTGGTACTAAGCTTATCCAAAGCAGGCTATAATAACGAGTTTCAACGCTTCCTGGAAACTGGCGAACATGACAACCAGTTATGATCTTATCTATCATAGTGGTTCAACATAACAACTAGGCATAATATTAGCTAAATAGTTGGGGCAGAATAACTAACGGCCTAATATTATCCTAATGATATGGGCATAATTATCTAACTATAGTTAGTGATAACTACGTAAAGTTGTATTTTAGACATGTATTCCCCCCCCCCTTAAAAAAGAGTTGAAAATGGGGCTATGAACTCACCCGGTTGTTATGAAACCATTGATGTAGGGTAGAAATCCATAAGCTAGGACTTCGAGAGGCATTTAGGATAGTGGCATAAGAATCGAGATAGAAATTGAATAAATGAGAGGGTTGAGGAAAATGGTCTGCTGAAGCTTGCTATTTATAGCGGGTTTTAGGGTGCGCGTCGTGCAAATGTGCATGAACCATACGATCATGCCATGTTTCGTCTCCTTAGTGTGCCACGTCATCCCGTATCTCGATGAAATCATGTGTCAATGTGCATGGCGTACTGTGGGCGAGCACGCGTGACGAGATAATTAAAAACTGAAAATTCATAACTCTCGCATATAAACTCCATTTTCTATGACTCTTATATATTCGCGTAGATCTCTTCATTATCTACAACTTTCCTTTTGGTCAATTTGGCTAGTTTTGTCTTTCAGTTTTCGATGTTTTTTTTATTATTGTTAAAAATCATATCTTCCTCATATGATCTTCGTTTTCAGATTTCTTTGTTTCATAATTCCTACTTTATGTAGTACTACGTTTGTCTAGTTGATGACTTTTCCTAAATGTCGACCAACGTCCTTGTAGTTTTCGACGTTGTGACTTTTTAAGTACGACAAACACTTATTTACTTAAATGTCATATCTCGCTCATACTATGTTAGATTCTTGCGGAAATTATATTTCTGGAATGACGGTAGCGTGTAGAATCTAAATATGTTAACCTTCTCGCAAACTGATGCGAACTTTGTGCACCTATTTTTGAGCCTATTGTTCTGACGTTAGTAAGAGTGATGGTTGAAATTTTTTTGTGTTTACAGGTCTGTTTTATCGTGTTTTTTCGTTCGAATATCGATGGTAGTTGGGCGCGTGTTTCCTCAGTTGTCACACCATATATGATGGCAATAAGGAACTTTCTTTTTTTGAGCATCGCCCCTATTGAGCAGCAAAGATAACTAGATCACACACCGAATTAACAAAAGGAGAAGGGATATTGCACCAATTATATAACCATCATAAAGCATCAAGAACAACAGGATAACCCGACATAACATGATCAGTCTCGTGCACACAATTATTGCACCATTGGCAGATCAAGCCTGTACCATGAATCCCTTTTTTTCAGCACAAAAAAGGTAGGGATATTGTCAAGACATGCCCTCCACACAAAAGCAAGTAACTTTGGAAGGCACAAGGTAAATCCAAGTAGTGGGCTTGTATATAGGCTTTGTTGCCTTAGAATTGATGAGAGAGCACATTTCCTTGACATAGAATTTCCCATCTCCCAAAAGATTAAACTTCCAAGTGTCAAACACATTGGATAACATGATAGAGGAGATCAGCCCATCGAAATTGTTAAGATCTATCATCTTCAAATAGCCTAAATTAACCTTCGTTCGCACCCAAGATGGATGATTACCACCCAGTATCTCAGAAACAAAACAAGATTTCTATTTATCCAAATCAAATAGCAATGGGAATTTCAAATCCAAAGCCCCATGACCTGTCCAGTTATCGTACCAAAACAAAGTATTGGACCCATTTACTAAGCAAAAATCAAATAGCGAAAAATTTGATATCTAGGGTTTAGGGAAGTGTTTGTAATTGGAACCACTAGGTCTTCGAAAAGTGGACATTTTGGCATGACATATACATTGGGTGTTGGTGAATTGTTTTACTAACTGTATTTAAGTATAATGGATTGACTTGTTGACTAAAATCAATCTTGATGAATATGAAACAAGTAAGGAACATATGGAGTACACACTTGTTTAAGTTTATACAAGATTCAAAGTACGAGCAAAATGATATTGGAACCGGAAATGATTTCAGAATGTAATAGGTATCTGAACAAAAATGATTTCATAATGGAATTGGTATCAAACCAAAAATGATTTTGAAATGAAATTGATATCGGACCGAAACTGATTTTCTGAATAGAAATGGCCTCCGATGAGCTCTAATGAATCGGAACGTGTTGGAGAGTTACTATTCACTTCCGATGGATCAAACCTCATTGGAATGGTAATCTTTACTTGCGATGAATCACAACACATCTGAATGGTACTATTCACTTCCAATGGATCAGAACTCACTGGAACGGTAATATTTACTTCCAATGGATAGGATCGAATCGGAACGAATAACATCGGAACGCATTGGAATGACTCACATCGAAACGTTTCACATCGGACCATGTGTAGTTCAGTGTTTTACCTGTTGGTTCCATGTTTTATCCAATGTATAAAATGACGGTTTTGTGTCTGGTTTGAATGTTGGTGATAGTTTTGGGAAACCCATCAGTTATGCTTTTATCCATTGGTTAAATTCCCCCTTTGGATAAGTTTTTTGAACATTGAAAGCTGTTCTATAATAGTTTTGACAAGAGACATATTTGAGAAAATTTTGGTCAAATCTTTTTGGTACAACAATGGAAAACATACCCTCTCGTTCTCTTTTCTTTCTCTCAAATTTCTAAGTACTATCCAACTGAGGATTTGGGAGTACCACCCAAATACTTTGATTAAAAAGTGTTAAACACAATGTCACAATTTCCAAGTGCGTTGAACCCTAAGTTTTCTAACAAAATTTGAAGTATTCTTGCGATCATGGCAAGTGGTGATTTTGTGAAGGACATGAAAAGCAAGTTTGACAAACTGAACAAGTTTGAAGGGCAAGATTTTTCATAGATGGTAGAAGAAGATGCGTTTTCTCCTTACTACTCTGAAAGTGGTGTGTGTCTTGAGTACACCCATACCAGAATTTACTAAAGCTGAAACTTTGGAGGCAACAAGACGAAAATCAAAGTGGGACAGTAATGACTACATCTTTCATGGTCATATGCTCAATGATATGTCTGATTCTCTATTTGATATCTTTCAAAATGTTGAAACTGCAAAAGAACTGTGGGATTCTCTTAAATCCAAGTACATGACTGAAGATGTTGCAAGTAAGAAGTTTCTTGTCAATTACTTTATGGGTTACAAGATGTCTAACTCTAGACCTATTATGGAACAATTCCATGAAATTGTGAGGATCTTGGGACAATCTGCTCAACACAATCTAAAAATGGATGAAGCCATTTGTGTTGTTTGGATCATTGACAAACTACCACATTACTAGAAAGATTTTAAACACAATCTGAAACATAACAAAGATGAATTAACTTTGACTCAACTTGGAAGCCATTTACGGATTGAATATTCATTAAGGACTCAAGAACTTGATAACAATCCAAAAGGAAAGAATCAAGTTGGTTCCTATTTTGTGAATATGGTTGAAGGAGAAAGTTTAAAAAATCCCAAGAAGTCTAATGGAAAAAGTAAATTTAAAGGAAAGGATGACAAGTCTTCCAATAAGAAGACAAAAGTGGTTTGTTGGAATTGTAGCAAACTGAGTCACTTCAAGAAAGATTGTCATCTTCATACAATGAAAAAGGATGGTAATGGACCTAGTGGGTCCAAGGATCCATAAAAGCAACAAGGTCAGTTTTTTGTTTTCATGTAGAATTCTAAATATGTTCATAATTATATTTATGTGATTTCTAAAGCGTTTTATGCTCAGGATGATGATGTTGCCTGGTAGGTTGATTCGGGAGCAACAAGCCATATATGTAAATATCTTCATTGGTTCAAGGAATGCCAACCAATAGAAGATAGATCTGTGGTGAAAATGGAAAATGTTGCTAATAAACTAATCAAGGGATTAGGATGAGTGTTACTTTACTTTACTTTTGGAAAGTGTTTGTGTCTGAACAATGTTTTATATGTACTGGGATTCGAAAGAATCTCGAGTCTGAAGTTGTCTTGAATAATAGTGGTTACAAACAAGTGTTATAAAGTGACAACTATATCTTATCAATACATGCTTCTTTTATGGGTTTCGGCTTTGTATGTAATGGAATGATTAGGATTAATATTAATTATCCTAATTCTGAATATTATGTTTGCATGACTTCTTTTAGATCTAGCAATAACTTTGATAAATCTTATTTAGGGCATGCTAGACTAGGACACATTCATTATAAGAGATTGAAATACATGTCAAAAATAAGTTTAATTCTTGCTTTTGATATAAACAGTGGAAAATGTAAAACATGCATGTTAACTAAAATCACAAGACAACCTTTCAATGATGTTGTTAGGTAAAGCAAGGTTTTGGAACTTATACATAGTGATTTATGTGATTTCCATGCAACACCTTCCCTTGGAAACAAAAAGTATGTTCTTACTTTTATTGATTATGCATTTGGATATTGTTATGTCTATTTGCTACATTCAAAAGATGAAGCCCTTGATAAATTTAAGATTTATAAACAAGAGGTTGAACTTCATAAAAATGAATCAATAAAAGTTTTGCGTACTGCTAGAGGTGGTGAGTATTATGATCCGGTTTATTTTGAGTCAACTGTAATAATACATTAAACCACGGCACCTTATACACCACAATAAAATGTTTTAGCTAATAGGAAAAATAGGGATTTGAAAGAAATGACTAACTCCATATTTTCCTACTCAGGTTTGAGTGAAGGTTTCTGGGTGAGCCTATCTTGATTGGATATTATATTTTGAATAGAACTCCAAAAAAAAGGAGTAATAATACTCCTTATGAACTTTGGTGTAAAAAGTACCAAATTTGAGTTACCTTAAAGTTTGGGGTTGTAGATAAATTATAAGGTTCATTGAACCCAAAAGGAAAACATTGGGTGAAAGAGGTACATATTGTCTTTTCATTGGTTATGTTGAACATTCCAAAGCTTATAGATTCTATGTTTAGAATCTAATGACTATATGTAAGTAAACATTGTTATAGAGTCAAGAGATGCTATATTTGATGAAGAAAGATTTACATCTAATCCTAGACCAAGGGACATGATTCAACAATCTTTTAGTAAGCGCACAACTCAAGTTAAAGATGTTTTTGGTAGTACAAGTTATGTGCCTAAACTTAGAAGGAGTACTAGAGCCATAAAAGTTAAGTCTTTTGATATGATTTTCAACTATATTTAGTTGAAGGAACAATTGATGAGACTATGTCTCAACATCAATATTGTTTTAATATTAAGAATGATCCAAATACTTTCAATGAAGTTATGGATTCTAGGAATGTTCATTTCTGGAAAGAAGTAATTCAAGATGAGATTGATTCTATCATGCATAACAATACTTGGGTATTGTCTTACTTACATCCTGCTTGCAAGGCATTAGGATGTAAATGGATCCTCAAAAGGAAAATGAAGGTGGATGGCACAATTGATAAGTATAAATCCAAATTGGTTGTCCAAGGCTTTAGGAAAAATGAAGGCATTGATTTCTTTGATACTTATGCTCCTGTTGCTAGAATTTCCACTATTATATTATTATTAGCTCTTGTAGCAATACATAATCTTTTGATTCACCAAATGGACGTGAAAACTGCATTCTTGAATGGTGATTTGGATGAGGAAATTTATATGAAACAACCTGAAGGGTTTGTGATGCTTGGAAACAAACACAAATTATGCAAGTTGAAGAAATCATTATATTGTTTGAATCAAGCAACAAAACATGGCATCAAAAGTTTGATGATCTTATCTTGTCAAATGGTTTTGCATTAAACCAATATAACAAGTTTGTGTATAGCAAATTTCATACTTCTAGTAAAGGATCTATGATTTGTATATATATGGATGATATGTTGATTTTTGGTACTGATTTGGAAGAAGTTGACAAAACCAAGAAACTCTTATCATCTAGTATTGAAATCAAATACCTAGGGGAGGCAGAAGTAATTCTTGGTATGAGAATTAAACAAGGAAACAATGGGATTTCAATTTCTCAATCTCATTATATTGAGAAGATATTTAAAAAGTTTAATTTTGAAAATTGTGCTCCTATTAGCACTCCTATAGATCCTAGTCTTAAGCTTCTACCAAATAAATGATCTATAGTGTCTCAACTTGAATACTCAAGGGATATCGGTTGTCTGATGTATGTCATGATTAGCACTAAGCCTGATATAACATATGTTGTAGGAAGACTTTGTAGATATACTAGGAATCCTAGTGTACATCATTGGCAAGCTGTAAGTAGAGTGTGTAAGTATTTGAAAGGGACCATGAATTATGGTTTAACTTATATTGGATATCCTTCTATTTTGGAAGGTTATTCAGATGCCAGCTAGATTAACAACTTAGAGGATCACTCCTCTACAAGTGGTTGGATATTTTTTCTTGTAGGAGGTGTCATTTCTTGGGCATCCAAGAAAAAAACATGTATTATTAACTTAACCATGGAGTCTAAATTTGTAGCTTTATCTGTTGTTGGTAAAGAAGCTAAGTGGCTAAGGAATTTGATTTATGAAATTCCTTTATGGCCTAAACTGATATCTACCATTTATATCATATGTGATAATGTTTCAACCTTGGCCATGGCTTATAGTCAAGTGTATAATGGAAAGTCTAGAAAAGTGTTAGACATAGCATGATTCGTGAGATCATCATGACTGGTGTGATATATGTGGAGTTTGTTAGAACTGTGTTGAATTTTTTTGATCATCTAACCAAAGGGTTAGCAAGAGATCTTGTACATAAGGCGGCTGTAGGGATAGAATTAAAGTCCACTAAAAATCTTTTATATTGAGATACCTAATTCCCATCTAATGTAATATTAAATGTTGAATTCAATGTAGAAATCTTAATATCTGAAGATTGGAACACATTATTATTGTCACCCCAAGGTATGTGTTTAGTATTGCAAGTTAAGGAGGTTGAAATTTTATTTCTTAATAGTTCCTTCAAAAACTGCATTTGTTGGTGCAAGAACAAACGAACTACCTATATAAGCATGAAGTTTAGCTGCTTCAAGAAGTTAGGACTTGACTTTGATATGCTTATTGAAGGATGAGACACAAGCTAGTATAATATAGTGTCAAGATAGAAATTATGAGAATGTAAAATGTTGTGTGCATTATCTTCATGTATTCTCTTGAATAGACCTTAGTGACACCCTGATATTCAAATATTTGGAATGAATAATATAATAATGTGAAATTCAATAGTCACGACATTTCATTTATGCATAAGTTTGTTGTTGTTATGTTTTGTTTGAAGTTAATCAAGCTTACACTTAATTGGGTGAGGTTTGTTGATGATTTGTTTCGCTAATTGTATATAAGTGTAGAGGATTGACTTGTTGTCCAAAATCAATCTTGATGAATATTAAACAAGTAAGGAAGGTGTGGATGTAACATCCATAAAATTCATAAAAATTTAAAACTTTTTCAATCATTGAAAAACCATCATTTATTACAAAATGTTTTCAAAATAGTTTCATATCAGAGTATCCCAGAAATCAAATCATAAAAATACAAGGAGGAGCGCGATCAAACCTTTGCCTTCCCGCGATCATCCGAAGTAACTGAAACAAAATCCAGAACTGTAAGCCCGAAGCTTAGTGAGTTCCCCCAAAATACCAACGTTATACAAACCATAACCATATAATAACAAACATCATGCATCTAGAGTCTACAGTATGACTAGATCACCCTCACCACACCCTCAATTTGTCTGGCTCACTCTCAGAACCTTCAGCATGCCTGGTCCGCCCTACTGGGCCTTCAGCCTGTCTGGATCATTCTCCGGGAATTCGGCCTGACTGATATGCCCCCATAGCCTGCAGTCTATCTAGGCCACCTGGGTATGTTGGCCTAAAGCACAAAGCATGTCCGCCTCAACCCATCCTAATCATACAATCAATACATAGAGAACAAATGCTAGCATATACAAACAATCAAACCGATCTAACAGATCGCTATTCATAGCATCCTCCTATAAACCCAGATACAGACCTAACCGGTCACTAACTTAACATCATTCTATATACCAGGATACCGACCTAACAGGTCACTAAGCATATCATCATGCAATAACCAGGATATCAATCCAAAAAGAAGGGGCGACATTGGTGTCTTCGACCCTGTTAGTATAGTTAGGACAACTCACCTCACAATGTCGATCGGAACTAAAATGTCAAACTCCCGCAACACGGCTCCAAACACCAACACCTACAACCACCAATGATCCAATTCCATAAATTCTCAAATTACTATAATACCCTCAGAAGTCAAACTGGTCAACCCCTAGATAAATTCAAAGTCAACGGTCAAGGTCAATAGTCCATGTTGACCCAAATCATCGAGTGTAGCTTACAGACTCGTCGAGTTCCTTCAGAACTCAGAAAGTCGCAAAAACCCCAGTCAACTTGCCGAGTTACCAAGTAACTCGTCGAGTCCATGCAGCATCCAGAATACTAGGTAAAAACGCTAACCACTCGTCGAGTCATCTCGCTAACTCGCCGAGTTCATGTAGAACCCAGAAAGCGGGAAATCCTCATCCAACTCATCGAGTTAACTATGAAACTCGTTGAGTTCCTTCAGTCCTTTTCTCATTCAGATGTTTCTAAGCAAAACCAAGGCTCCAAACTGTAGATCTAAACTCCTAGGGTGCAGTTATCACGTAAAGTTGCTAACTTTACATGCATGAAAGGCTTCAAGAAGCTAAAACACCTAAAACTAACCTTAGGAAGAGGTTTAGGGTAAGTAGAAGGGCCAAAGCTTCATAAACCTTGAGGCTTTATGTCAATGAGGGCCTAGAGGATTCCAGATCTAAAGTTAAAACTTCAAATCATGCTTAAAATCATAAATGCTTCAAGGATAAACTAGAAATGGCCCTAAACTCTTGGATGAATAGATCTAGTAAGAGAATGATCAAGCTAATGACTTTTTACCTTCAAATGGATGCCAAAATAATGTAGATGTTGGATCTACAAGCTTCTTCTCGTTCCAAGCCTCTAAATCTTCAAGCCTCTTCAAGAAATGCACCAAACGCACACTTTTAGCCTCATACACTCAAAATATGGTTAGATCGATTAAGGTTTGCTTCTGGACATGAAAAGGTGGTAAGGAGGCTGGAAGGAAGGACGTAAGGTCCTTTAAATAGGGTGCAAACCCTAAAAATTAGGGTTTTCATGCACAACCTCTACTCGTCGAGTTGTGGTCCTCCAACTCGACGAGTAGGTTCCATAAACCACACGGCCATATCTGTCTTTACACGATGAGTTGGGACAGCCAACTCGTCGAGTAGGTCTCTAATAATGAATATAAAATCTTTTAAATTTATACCTGGGAGTCGGGGTGTTACAGTGGAGTACACACTTGTTTAAGTTTATACAAGATTCAAAGTAAGTGCAAAATGATATTGGAACCAAAAATTATTTCAGAATAGAATAGGTATTGGACCAAAAATTATTTTGGAATAGAATTGGTATCAGACCAGAAATGATTTCGGAAAGAAATTGATATCGGAACGAATCTGATTTCGGAATAGAAATGGCCTCCGTTGAGATCGAATGAATCAGAACGTGTTGGAGAGTTATTATTCACTTCCGATGGACTGGAACTTGTTAGAACAATACTCTTCACTTGTGATGAATCGGAACACATCTAAATAGTATTATTCACTTTTGATGGATTGGGACTCATTGGAACAGTAATATTTACTTCCAATGGATAGGAAGGCATCGGAACGACTCATATCGGAATGCACTGGAACGGTTCATACTAGAACGTGTGCAGTTCGGTGTTTTATCCAATGGATAAAACGACCATTTTCTGCCCGATTTCACTGTTGGTGACAGTTTTGGGACACACGTCGGTTATGCTTTTATACACTGGTTAAATGCCCATTTTGTGTCAGTTTTTTGAAAGTTGAAAATTGTTTTCTAATACTTTTGACAAGATTCATATTTAAATAGTCAAAACTTCTTGGTACAACAATGGAAAATATACCCTCTCATTCTTTTTTCTTACTCTCAAACTTTTGAGTATGATCCAATTGAGGATATTGGAGTACCACCCAAATACTTCGATTTGAAAGTGTTAAACATGATCTCAAAATTTTCAAGTGCATTGAACCCCAAATTTTCTAACATTGGTTCAGCTTGGACTGAGTCAAACTGTTATTATAGATGTGTTCTAATTTTGTAAAAGTGAAATTTAAACCAAATCGCATCTCTTTGCACCCATTGTGTATGTTTTAAGTTCGACGTTAAGACTTGGACTTGGATTTTTAAACTGTGTTGCCTTAGTCTTTGAAAATAGGATGAACATTTTTAGGAATAAGA
This sequence comes from Lactuca sativa, assembly GCF_002870075.4. Classification (NCBI taxonomy): domain Eukaryota; kingdom Viridiplantae; phylum Streptophyta; class Magnoliopsida; order Asterales; family Asteraceae; genus Lactuca; species Lactuca sativa. Next base: position 69,649,324 of record NC_056625.2, on the reverse strand, counting down.
ATCGATAAACAACAACAACAAAATGCGAATAAAAATAAGAACACAAGGAATTAATGTGGATCACATGGAAATAATGCTCGACTAGTCCATAGACAAACTAAAGAGAAAATTTTATTAAACATGTAAAAGTACAATCGCCATACATGCACTTTTTCTGCTTAGGGTTAAGTTATAGAGGTATAATAAAATATAATAAGAAACACCAAAGGGCTTATAGACTAGTCGAATCCAAATGTACTTAAGGTGTCATTTAGCCTAAATGGTTAAAGTTTTAAATCTCATTTAGATAAAAAAGTGTAGAGTACGTGGCTGTTCAAAAAAAAGTGTAGAGTACGAATTTTCCGTGTGTGTACATGTGTGTATTGTTGTTCGAAAAAGTCTATCTATAAACACAAGTTGACTTAGAGCTACTTGTGGGTCGTGTATTATAAGTTGAAGATGCCATTATATAACCCAACATGACATTATCTAAATTGGATATTTGGTCTATGCACCTCAAGCCTATAGCAGAGAATCCAAACCTTTTTGCTCAAGCATCGCATACACTGTAGACCTTACTCTTGAGCACCGTAATTTGCACTACATTGCTAAGTGTCGGTACTTGCAAAAAGGTCAAATGGTAAAATCAAACTTCACAACTCAACAATCATTTAGAGATATTTAATGTGTTGACATGTTCATCCGAGAGCATTAAGGTTATAAAGGTTTTGGATATTTTTGGCCTTGTGATTCTTATGGAAATCCATAAACTCGGGTGTTTTCGTAAAAGAATGTGAGATTTGTTCCTAAACATCTAGATGAGATATAGCTTTCATGTTTTAATATGTTTACACTAGTGGTTTGGAAGTGTCATGCTTCATTACACCAACAATGAAATATTTTAATTTGATTGATCTTTTGACAACGTGAAACAGATGATATGTATTTTTAGATGTTTTGTTTAGTCTCTGAAATGAAATTTTAATTTACAAAAAAAAAATGATTGGTGTGTGTATCAACTTTGAAGAAGTAGGCAGATTTACACGTAATATTTGGTGCTCCATAATTCGTCTTCCATTTATTTATCTCAGTTTTCCGATGGTGTCAAGTATGAAATAATTGATTCTTGGAAGAGTGTACATAGAATTTCACCAACAAGCTTTCCAAATGAAATGATAAGACTTAGGCCTCGTTTTTTTTCTACAAAAGTATTTTTGAGCACTTTTCCCTTCTGGCGGGTAGACGTTTTGCAAGTGCACGTCTTCTTCCGCAAACTTGGAAAAAGACAAAAAACATTTAACCACTTCCAAAACAAACAACACCTTAATCTATTGGTGGAAGACTTACTCATATAAAGTCGGTATTAAGAAGCTTGCCAGCTTGGGCATTTATTATATTTCATTGCTTAAAGTGTGTGATGTATTCTTAAATGCAATGGAATCTTTAAGAAGTTGATTCTTTTGGAGTGGTGACTTGGGTGAAAAAAATTATTTGGGATAGTTGGAAGAAAGTGATGGCAAGTAAACAATGGCGATCTTGAAGTTGCCAATCTCTTTTCTTTCATCCAAATTTTATATTCAAACGGATATGGAGATTTTTTGAAGATAAAGACTCGTCGTGGGTTGGGATGATTAAAGCACATCATGAAGTTAATGGTTATATGGACAAAAAAGCAAATAGGGTTTTCAAAATAGCTTGTGGTTAAATATTATACAACCTATATTTAACTTCAAACCAAAGGTCTCGATTTGCAGAAAAAATTGTAGTCTTAGAGCCAGAAATAGTCAATGGGCTATGTTTTGGGAGGATGTTTGCTTGGGTGTGAGATTTGGATCGAAATGGTATTTTTACCCTACCCGGATGCTTGCTTGATTCGGTTACTTTGTTGGGGATTAATTTTCTAACAAGATGGAACTCTTTTACTCTGATAAAGCTTAATGATTTGGCTTGGATGTCATGTTTAAATTGGGTTCCTAAGGTGTTGTTTGTTTTGGAAGTGGTTAAATGTCTTTTGTCTTTTTCAAAGTTTGCGGAGAAGACGTGCACTTGCGAAACGTCTACCCGCCAGAAGAGAAAAATGCTCAAAAAGTATTTTTGTATAAAAACAAACAAGGCCTAAGTGTATGATTTTTGTAAAGAGATTGATGTAGATTAGACAGTTTGTGATGCTTATGATTTTTGTATTGAGACTTTTAAATACATTTATTTGTTACTTGCCTGATTCTCAAGTCCATTTTGAATCAGATTTGTGGGTAGCAAGATTTACCTTCACCTTCTCATAACACGTTTAAGATTTGATAACCTGTTTAGAGAAAGCTAATCTACATGAGGTCCTAAGAAAATGCTCTAATCAATCATCATCATTATTATTTTGATCATTTGAAGGGTTTGAAAAAAAAGCACTTGTTTAGAACAGTTATACAATGGAAACTGGAGATTTTTTACAACACGATCTTACAAACTTATTTGTACATTTTTAATAAAAGAAAAAAAATTATATACATATACGTTACCGTTACCATTGATTGATTTGTTTTCACAAACAGTATCTATCTATTTTGTGATATGCTTATATGCTAGCACCTTATTGATTTTGTAATGTTTTTTTTGTCGTTAAAAAAAACACATCTGCAATAATGGCTACAAAATATGACAAAATCATTATCACGCATTCTATTCCATTTTAGATTTAGATGTCATTAAAAGAAACTAAACAAACTTGATCGATATATGTTTTTCCTTAAATTTAATTTAAATATGTCTGCTTTTTTTTTTGAACCGGCGAGAATTTTATTAAAGCAAGCAAGGCAAGATGACAAGCAAGCCACAAACCAAAATCAATTACATTATGAAGTACAGGGGATATCCCACCTCTTGACTACGAAAACAAAACTACAAAATACTAAAGGGATTATTACACCAAAACACCCAATTACAATTCTCGATTTTTCCCCTATACTTGACCCAACCATAGATCAAAGTCATCGCATGGTCCGCCGTTGATGAAGGTTTTGATGGAGCTTGATTGAATATCCGGTTATTTCTCGCCGGCCAAATACACCACATTATACCATATACTATACTTATGAGTATTTTCCTCTTCTTAGGGCAATTACCCCATTGAGATGCAAAACTAATAACCTCCTCCACAGTAGAGAAGAGAGGAAGATCTAATCCACACCATTTCGATATCCATTTAAAGGTATCGTTGGCAAACATACAATCCACTAACAGATGGTCTGCAGTTTCCTCCTGATTCGAACACATTGAGCATAGAGTTGAGTTTGTGTTGACTCCCCTATGAGTTAAGGCATCAGCAGTCAGAATTCGTCCCAAACATGCTCTCCAGATAAAGACTAACACTTTGATTGGAACCATACTACTCCATTCCATTATTTTTATTGATACATCAGTAATAACAGAATCGATTTGATCTCTAAGGATATTCACTCGAAATACACCATCTATAGCCAAAGAGAATTTTCACGAGTCCTTAGCATTTGAGAAGGAAAATGAGTTAATAATCTCCTTAAGTTCTTCAAGTTCAACGATCTCAACTGTGTGGCCGAGGGGGTCCTTTTCCAATCCATAGCAAAACCGTAAGAGTTTCTCCGTTCAGAAATACGTGCTGATTTACGCTTTTCAAGCTTGAAGAGGTTTGGGAATCGGAGGGATAATGGTGACGTGCCTAGCCATGCTTCGTTCCAGAAGTTTGTGCTCTCCCCTGTACCTACAACCACATAAAACAAGTTATCCGGAACAACACCCATCAATTCAAACTCCGATTTTGCCATCACTATGTTATTCCATATGCCATTTATTGATTTTTTTTTACATCATCGACAACGGCGTTCTATGAAGGTTATGCAAACCGGTGATAATTTCTTTCCACACGGAGTTTTTATCATCTATGAGCCGCCATATCCATTTAACCAACAATGCAATATTGAGTGCTCTCAGTGATCCCACACCGAGTCCTCCCTTTTCTTTATGAGCTAGCACTTTTGACCATGCAACCCAATGAATTTTTTTCTTCTCATCATTACCACCCCAAAAGAATCGTCTACGAATTTTCTCTAGATTACTAATCACATTACATGGAGCCTTGAATATTGAAAAGAAATATAAAGGCAAACTACCCAGCACAGTCTTTACAAGGGTGAGTCGGCCTCCAATAGACAGCGAGCTAGCTTTCCAGCTTGACAACCTGGCGTGAACACGGTCAATAATTGGCTTCTAATTTTTTGAACGGATCATATTTGCTCCAACAGGAACTCCTAAATAGTTAAAAGGGAATGACCCTGCATCGCATCCAAGAACCCTCGCACTACAGGCTAATTCTCTATCAGATATCCCCACTCCATATACCTTTGACTTATAAAAAGTTGACTTTCAACCCGGAGGTAGCATGGAAACATCGCAAAATTCTTGCAAGATTTTTAAGATTGCTTCTCGACCATTCCGCAATAAAAAGTGCGTCATCGGCATAGAAGAGGTGTGTCAAGCAACACTCACTCTTAGGGATGTGAATTCCATGAAAAAGGGATTTTTCTCGAGCTTCTTGTAGGGCAATGTTGAGACCCTCCATTGCAATTATAAAAAGAAATGGTGATAGTGGGTCGCCTTGTCTAACTCCTTTAGAGAGTGGAAACTCCATGGTAGGAGAACCGTTTACCAAAACCGAAGCTCAAGCTGAGGCCAAACAACCCGAGACCCATGACCTCCATTTACATCCAAATCCCATTTTCTCCATAATCGAATCTAGGTAGCCCCAGTTGACCGAGTCAAAGGCTTTGCCAAAGTCAATCTTCAGAAAAAACATCTTTCTTTTTTCTTTCTTCGCCCAAGAGTATACTTCATTAATTATGATAGGCCCATCAAGAATGTTTCTTCCTTCAACAAATGTCGTTTGTGTCTCGCCGATGATTGAATCAATGACTTTCTTAAGTCGCAAACTTAGAGCTTTGGCAATGATTTTAGGGAAAATTTCATTTATGTCCCTCTAAACTATAAATATTACTTCAGTATCCTTCTAAACTTCGCGTATATCCCTTTAAATCTATAAAAATTATATTTATATCCAAAATTATTTTTTAATTAAGATTATATCAATTTTATATTAAGAGAATCATATAAAATTCGAAATTACATATAAGTTTACAAAATACCCTTTTTCAAAGGAAACGTGTATCTCTTCAATAGATTGAAGGCTTGTTCAGTTGTTCTTCTTTATTTCCATATCTATTACCTTCTACCTCATCTTTTTCTCACTGATGAACGCAACCAGTAAATCGTAGTGTTGCCCTTCGTAGTATGCTACTTCGAAAATTGAGTGTCTCGACCACTCCTCACCATTGTAACCTAGGTATACCCTACCCTTTTACAACATCAAAACTGTAACCCACACATTCCCCCTCCTCTTCTCACTGATGGCCACCAGTTGAAGCCTCAACTCTTACCTAAAGACGAGTCGCAACCCCTATTTTGACAGAAAACCCAATAGGTTCCCCCTGCCACAGTACACATAAAATCCCGAGGCAGAACCCCATTTCGATCAACGACCTCAATTCTAACCTCCCTGCGATCTTGAATTAATGTGTTTTTCTATATTTTGTATGTTTTAGAACACACGTGAACAATTTTGCTAGCTTAAACAAGTATTTGGGAGCATCGAACCTCAACTTCAAGTACAAGTACATATCTCAATTCCGTTTTAATGCTTTTGCTAAATGTCAAACTTAGGGTAGTGCAATAAGGTTTTAAATACTGGTTTTTGAATGCAATTGGTGTTATTAAGCTTATGAATTTGTACTTGAATTCACGCTTTGTTGGTTTGGATTGTTTTCTTGGTGTCAAAATAATAGAATTATTGTTCAAATTTTCTTTTGGTTACTTTAAATAGCTTTCTATCATTGAAGGAAACGCGAGTTTGAACACCTTTTCCTAAACTTATTTTCGTTCAGCACTTTAAACAGGTTTCTATCACGACTTTGGCCATATCTCACTCGTTTCTTTCCCAAACGAAGTGAGGTTTTCTTCGAGATATTAGAATTTTGATTTAGCTTTCCGATTCATTTGATCTCACTGTAAAATTCGAAGATTTCGACCTCCAAAAAGTGGTTAGAAGACATGTACAACGGTAGCCATGGCTGTTGTGATAGTTGGTCTTGTAAAAACTGTTTGAGGGAGTTAGATTTCTCCAAAAATCATGAAATTTTGTTAAAAATCTCTTAACACAATATATTAAGAGCGGTTAAAATCTCTTGATCAGAGAACTTTTTTAACATATTTAAAAGTAGTCTCAAAGTGGTTGCAATTTCCAGACGACAACGTTTTCAGAAACTGTTATGGAAAATACTGAGCAAAGTTCCAATATAGAAATATTTGTACAAACTTGTGTTAAGTTTTACCAAAACAGTTGGAAGATACTAGACTACCTGAGTAAGAAGAGGCAAATAGATGGCACTAATGGAGACGAGATATGTATGAAGAAGAGGACATACATACATTGAAGGCACCTCAACTGATTAAAGGATACGTAATCTGCATTGGGGTTTAATTTAGGATTTAAATTGTGAAGGGTATTTTGGTAACTCATGAAATTTCGAATTTTAGATAAGTTTTTTGATATAATTTTATTATAATCCTAATTAAAAAATGATAATTTTTACAGTTTTAGATGGATATACGTGTAATTTTAAAATTTTGTAAGGATATTGAAGTAATATTTATAGTTTAGAAGGATATAAATGAAATTTTCCCATCCTCCCTAATAAATGAAAATGATTTTGCCAAATGTCATTCTCTCATGCATTATGCCACATGTCATTTTGTCATAATTTTGAAATATTTATTTTCCACTTGTCAATTACTTCATTTTCCATTTTTCAATACATCATTAATTTAGTTTCCATAAATTAAACATATCATAATTACTATATTAATGTAAATTTTCAAATTTCAAATTTAATTTTAAATAAATTTACAGTTTAAACCTTTGTATTTAACATTTTGTTATAATTAACACGTTTAGTAAATGGGTCTGATAACTAAACAAATAATTTTAATTTTTTTCATGTTGTTTTTCTTATAATTTTATAATTATTTTAAAGTTCAAATTAAAATAAACTTCCCATTTAATCATTCGTATTTAACGTTTTATTTTAATCAACCCGTATAACATACAGGTCTCACACCTAGTGATTTTATATATTAGGATCCAATAAGACTAATTGGCCGGAAGTCATTCAAAGTCAGTGAGCCAAAGTGATAAATGATGAATTACAACCTTTCCCAAACCAGCTATTGGTTTCAAAATATGTCACAAATAACATGATATCTTTAACCATCAAAGGCCAGAATTTCTTCAGAAACTTGAAAGTAAATCCGCAGGTCCAGGAGCCTTCTCACTTCCACAACCATAAATTGCAGCTTTGATCTCTTCTGGACTGAATGGTTTTTCAAGTTCAATACAATCTTCCAAACTAAGCCTTATGAACTTTGGGTTAACAAATTTTGGCCTGGAAACAAACGGTTCCTCAAATTTAGACTTAAAAAACCTCCAGACTTCCTTCTGTATCGGCTTCACCTCTGTTTCCCAAACACCATTGATAATGAGACCATGTATTTTATTTCTTCTTTTTTTGTTTTTGATCACGGCATGAAAAAATTTGCTATTTCATCGCCTTCTACTGTCCACTTGACTTTGGATTTTTGTTTTAAGTCAAGCCGCCTTATATCTTCCATCTCAATAAGTTTCTTCTTCCCTTCATGCCACTCGCTGATTTTAGCTTCCGATAAATTACGTGATTCAGCATTGCTATCTAACTCCAAGACTCTTCTTTTTGATCCGTCAAACATTTTCATCTCCTTTTCATATTCTTTTCTTCTCCAATTTTTAATGGCATTCTTTATGATACGAAGTTTGGCTGCAAGAGCTTCATCAGGAGGGCCACTTCCCGTGAAGGAGTTCCAGGCTTGAGAAACTATATCATCAAACCCATCCCGAAGAAGCCATGAATTAAAGAATCTGAAGGGGGCAGGGCCAAAGTCTCTATGACTTGAAATCAGAGTGATTGGTGAGTGGTCTGAGTGTTCTCTTGGATGCGCAGTAATAGAGAAGGAGGGGTGTGTAGAAATAAAGTTTGTACAGTACAGAAAACGATCTAACTTACTTAACTTTATACCATCGTCCCACATATGGGTATATTTTCGACCGTCCATGTTGTGCTCTAGAAGACCCGCTTCCAAAATGAAATTGTTGAAAGCATCTGTAATATATGGACAAAATATCGAATTTAGTCTCTCCTACGGGTATCTCACAAAATTGAAATGACCAAAAAACAACCACATTCCAGGTTTGGAGTCTTTGAGGTTTTTGAGATCGTTCCATATGCTTTTTTTCTGCAATTGATTGTGGGGCGTATACATTAACGAATATAGTTTCTCCAATTGTTCCGCTCCAATTACCAATGGAAGCAAGAAAAAATATAGATTTGATCGTATCTGTTCGATCAAAATATCTTTTTTCCCACAAATTTATAATACCCCCCGATCTACCCACTGTATCAACTGCATCCCAATCAAAATCATGATTATCCCAACATCCAGCAAGATTCACTCTTGAGATGACTGAAATCTGTGATTCTTGAATACCACAGAAGTTGATACAATGTTCTACTTTTAGTCTCCTTACCCACTCCGTTTTGTGGGTTTCACCTATTCCTCTGATATTCAATGAAAGTACATTCACTGAGAAATACGAGCATCTCCATCTCTGTTGAAGGCTTGCCTGAAAGCCCCATCACATTTAACAATTTGAAAACCCAACTCATTACCAACAGCTACAGTTTCAGCAATCTCGTTGGTGGTGGAAGAAGAGTCTCTCGACTCCGGTTCATATTGTTGCGAATCATTACCTGGAGGAAGACATCTATTTAAATCGATAGAAGGTTCGGGCTCAATTTCTTGATTTGGGAGAGGCTGTGTATTTTTTTGTGGGGAAGGTCTATCGTATGGTTAAAATCTGGAGTGAGATCTGTTTATTTTTCTTCTTTTAATACGTGATCCATCACTTGCAAAATTCGGACTATCCAAGGGATACGAGTCCGCATTAATATCTGGCCCATTTTTATGTTGGCCCACATTTGCATCCATGTCATTGGAGCTACCTAGGCTTATTGATTTGTCAACTGGCTCATTAGGAATCTTATCCAATTTACACTCAGTCGCATTATTCATATGTTGAATAAATGCATTAAATAGCGCATTGGAATTCTTCGAATTATCTTCCCTAGGAGTCTCTTCAACTTCCATCGTCGGAGACGTATCGTTCTGAATTGGCGCAATCGGAGATCCGTAGTACTGTTGAGCCGGTTGGTTTTGATCAATCTCGCCGTCTTCAAGGTCTTCAGGTGGCTGCTCAAATGTGTCAGAAATTCCGTCTTCTTCTTCATAGCCATCGTCATCATCCTTATCGTCATCTGATTTGACCGGTCTGTAGGGTGAAAATGGTTTGAATGGGTACCACTCCTCATCTAATTCAACTATCCCAATTATGAAGCTTTTACCATTCAATGAACCAACAATTTCCTCATTAATCTTTTTCCTGTGGGCAGTGATGATTCCCACCTTTCCGAATGAAATATCCGAGCACATAAATAAAATATTATCTTGCGAGATGACCTTTCCAAACTGTCCAGAAATGGATGCAAAGTTATCTTCGTCCCAAGCAAGTAACGGAACCCCTGTAATTTTTAGCCATGCAATTCTCTCGAATCTGACGTCTTTTTTGTTAGCATAATCAAGCCAGTTGAACATTTTTTTACCACATACTCTTGTTTGATAGGAAAGTTCAGCCATTGATGATCGATCAAATTTAATAACAACTTGAAAGCCACCTGCGTATTTACTTTCTATACCCTCAAAACCATCCATCCCAAGGAGGGACTTGAGGTTCTCCAAAGTGTCCAAGTCTTTGACTTCACCCATAAGGACCTTTTTTCCAACCAATTCTTGTTTGTAAGGTTCAGTTTCAGGTTCTCCAAAGTGTCCAAGTCTTTAACTTCAAGAAATGATCTACCATCTCTAAATCCCATTCTATTGAACTTGTTTACTTCTAAACTTCTACCACAGGGGGGAATACTTACCCGATTAACTTTGTTAATGGCTCAAGTTTTTTTGGGATGCTTTGAGACGTTTGCCATCAATCTGTGATTCCCAATTTTAACTTTGTTAAGTTCCATCTCCATTGCTGTCAAGTCCTTGACGTCCCGAAACCTGATAGAGGCGAATTCCTGCCCGGTTATGTTCCTTTTCGTTGCCAAGAACACATCTGCAAGTATTCCTAATCCTTTGCATGATTCACGTAATCTCTGGATGGTGGTGCCCTTGGGGAAGTTTGTCACATAGTAGGAGGTAATAGCCTCTCCATTTGCATTCTCCTTGAGTCGCCGTCATCGTCTCCTTATCTTCGTCCATCCGTCTTCTTTAGACATTCTTGCTTCCTGATTAAATATATGTCTGCTAGAAGGTTGAATTCTACAACATAATGCATTGTACTTTGTATTGTAGGTCAACAAGTTCAACAAAGTAGTGGTGGAGACAGAAATTTTTATACAGGGTACAAACATTATCAATAAATATTTTATGTAGTTATCATATCCGAGGCATTAAAAAACATGATATAATCTTTTTAGCTGAGGGTACAATAACATAGAACTTGTTTACAAATATATTTTTTTATATACATAAAATAATTTTTTGGGGGGTGTTGTAGTACCCTCAACGCCCCATATGGCTCCGCCACTGTTACTCCTACATGTGTCAAATTAGAAAATCATATCATGTTTTTAATTAACGTGATACGACAAAACAAATTTTTATGTAACACAAACATGATGTTTGTATTTTTTTTTTTTAAAAACTAACACCTTAGCGATTAAATTAAAACACGACTAACATGATAAAACTTACATAAAATAACTATTACTCTTTATATAATTCATAAATAATCATTACAAAACTCATTACTATGCAAAATCCCAATAAACATATAACAATATTATGTCAATTTCATATCGGGTTTTGAACACACTCACGACACAACACTACGTCGTTGTGCTTTTTACTATTTTGGATCGTCGGTTAACACCCCTACCACTCAAATAACTCCGCATCATGTCGGACACCGTAAGGCATCAACTTCTTAATTAGGGTAGTTCTTTTGCACTTTTTATATTATAGTTTAGCATCTAAAATGAAACAATTACAATAGTTTGGTGGCTCTTATGGACATATATGATCTATTAGGTAACATGTTCATATTTATTCGTAAAATTATACTTATAATTAAAATTTATAAGACAATGTTGGTGGAAGTTTTTACCGACAATTATCATCTTTTTATTTTGTGAAATTAGTATTTTCCAACTCTTTACTTTTTTCTACTTTGTAATATGATATTTTTTACATTTCAATTTTTTAAAATGTCACTTTCATCTCCTTAGACTTTGAATTTTATAAAATATCTATTTCATACCCTTCATTTTCTAAATTTTCTAGTTTCTTCCCAGTAAAAAAACTAGTATTTTACATGCTTATTTTTATATATATGTCGATATAAATCGAAGATGGTCAGAAGTATATTTAGAAATTCTGCTCGTTAATTTAAAAAAAAAATTACTTGCGTTTTATATGTTTGTGTTGGAATAAATTTAAGTTTGTCTACTTTCGATGTAACTTTTTTTTTTCGTGCTTATTTTATGTTTGTTTCCTAAGTATGAGTCGGGTCACATATAATTTGTTTTTAATTATTTGAACTTCCGTTCGTTAACTTAAAAAAAAAAAATTACATACTTACTTATTTTTATGTACGTTTCGATATAAATTCGAATTTCTTTACATTTCGACGTAAGTCTTGTGCGCACTTTCATTCTTATTTTTACATACGTTTTCTTTGTATAACTTTTGTCACATATTATATGTATTCATATAAGTTGCAGTTATTTAGTGGTACCGACCTTATATATTTTTCTACCAACAAATGTAACGACACCTAACTTTTATCAAAACAATTGTCAAAATTCAACTTACAAAATGGATTGGTATCACGGAAACATGTGGTGGGCAAATTACTAGTTTATATTAAATTATAATATGAAACGATTAAATTTACAAATTATTATTTTTATATGTCCCCTTACAAGAATTTATTTGGTAAAAATTGTCTTAATGCGGGGATACAAGACAAAACTGCAAAATTGGTCCTTGTGGTATTCAAAAATCTTTGGATAGGGTCCAAAAAGTTTCCGACTTGCATGGGAGGTCCAAAATCAAAGTTTTTCTGTGTTTTTAGTCCAAAAAAACTTAAAATGACAGTTTTACCCTTTTACTTTCTTTTTTATATTTTTAAAAATTTTTCATCTACTATTTTAATTTAAAAAGAAAAGAAAATAACTCTCTCTCTCTCTCTCTCTCCGGATGAGGCCAATGGATTTTTATAGAGTTTTCATAGAACTAACGAACGGAGTGATATTGAAATATTTCTTCCATGAATTTTTTTCCATATTCATCTCAAAATTTCTAATTCCCGTATCCTTTCCAACAGATCAAATGAATTTACTATGCAAATCCATCAAAACCCTCACTGTGAAACTCAATTCCCCAGCTCCTCCTATTTCCCCTTGTTCTCACCTGCTCCCTTTATACTCCTTCATATTCACCACCACTGATACTTTCCTCCAATGACGCTGCTCAATTACACCCCCTTCCGCCTCCGACCACTCAGCTTCCCCCGCTTCAAGGTTCGAAATCGAAATGGTCCAGATAAAGGAAGGAGACTTTGCTGCCAAACCTAAAAAGGTCGTAATCTGGTGGGACCAAATCTCTCTCTCTCTCTCTCTCTCTCTCCCTCCATGGTCCAGACAAAGGAAGGAGTCTTCAAGGTCCAAAATCGACATGGTCTGGAGAATAGCGGTGACGACTCTAGGATTTTTTACAGTTCTTGAAAAATTCAAACGGCTGTGTGTGTATTTGTTTTCAGGTTCATGGGTGTGGTTTACAAATCCATATTCGTGTCACTTTCTGGATTTTGTATATGAGAAAGTTAGGGTTTTACAGATCTTGTAATCAGGTGTTCTTGCTTGTTTAAAAATTTGATGGTTATTCTTGCTTTAGAAGTATGATTGTCCAGGTTCTGAAGTGTTTATGTGTTTAAGAATAACCAATACTCGTCGTTGTATGTGTGTGTTTGTGTTAGAAGCTGGTTCAAATCTTCATCTGGTCCGGATCTTCATCTTTGTATATATGTATATAAATCAGGAAGAGAGATAGGGAGAGAGAAACATTTTATTTTTATTATTTATTATTTAAATACTAAAATAAATAAAGAAAATAAAAAAAGAAATAAAAAGGGTAAAATCGACTTTTCAAGTGTATTATGGACCAAAAACCCAGAAAAACTTTGATTTTGGACCTCGCATGCAAGTCGGAAACTTTTTGAACCCTATCCAAAGATTTTTGAATACCACAAGGACCAATCTTGCAGTTTTGTCGGGATACAACATAATTCTTTCTCAAATCTCACGTCAAATGAAATTAACCAACCCAAACCCAAATCATATAATTATCGGTCATTGAACCATGGGCATTGGGCTTTGTTAGAGAAGTCCTAAACAAAATTTGACTTTACTCGACCCTTTGAATACAAGCCCAGATTTCCATTTCTATTTGTATAAATTTAAATTCAGCAAAATAGGTTTATTAAGTTTTTTTTATAAAGTTGACACAAGTAGGGGAGATTAAACATGGGTTCCACACTCTCTTTTTTTGGTTCGATTTTCTTTGCCTTAGGATGTTTTGGCATATTTATCTTGTATTTGGTTATTAATGCATATCATCACCAAATAAATATTAATTGTGATTTTAATATAGAGCTATATAAATTGAAATGAGAGAATAGAAACTAACGACATACGTTATGCTCGGTGTGGTTTTACATCAATTGAAGACAACGCAATGCAACAAGTATTCGTTTTTTTTTCTTTTTTTCTTTTTTTTTTCAATTAGAGTTACGTAACTAAACATTTCTTTGGGACCAAATTTCCAAAATACCATAAGTAAAACAATTTTATGACAACAAGCAACTCAAAATTGGTAATTAAATTTTAATAATTTTCTTATCCAATATATATATATATATATATATATATATATATATATATATATATATATATATATATATATATATATATATATAGTTAGGTTAATTAGTTTTTACTAACTATTGTGTGCTAGAATGCATAAATCTAGACCAACAAATGAAATTAATCAATGTACATGATTTGAAGGTGTATGATATTACAATGGAATAACATGTACCATATAATCACACAAATTTTAGCAAAAGAGTATTTTAGACATTTAACTATATTTATAAAAGGAAATTTTTGGATTTTTAGAGATAATTAATTTTCCTAGTTTTAAAATTTTGAATTTTTTAATTAATTCAATTTTAATTCTAACGCGATTTGTATACATAACTGATTTTATTCTGTTAGAATGATGTTCTTTTAGAATTTTATTCTATTATAATATTATTGAAGAATATCAACATTCTTGAATCCGAGATATTATTATACATCCGAACTTCAATACAAATTCATACATATTCTTACAGATTAAAAGTTTTATACATTTTAATACTATTATACACATTTTAAAAGAATATCAACAAAAATGAATAAAATTTTAAAAAAAATAACAACGTTCTAAAATTGTGAGTATGAACAAACTTTAATCATTCTTCATGTTATTCATATTAGGTCTTCAACGTATTCTTTCAGCTATTCCTATCACAAATACAACAAAAACTATTAATGGTTAAAAACATGTTACTTGCAATTAACTATCACTTTATATATTCTGGTAGAATATATAGAATATAACAGAATACATAGAAAAAGAATAATAGGCAATCCAAGAGAAATATCTATTACAAAAAATAATAATAATAATAAAATAAAATAATAATAATAATAATAATAATAATAATAATAATAATAATAATAATAATAATAATAATAATAATAATAATAATAATAGGCAATCCAAGAGAAACATCTATTTAAAAAAAATTAACAGGTAAACATAGATTCTAAAAAAATCATCAAATATAAAGTGTAGTTACCATTTAATTTTGATAGAATATATATGCAATTACCATTTATAGCATCATCCAATTACCCATTACTATTGTGCAACCAAAATATATTATAAAAATTTTAAGAAACGTTCTTAAATAATCATTAAACCTTAAGTGTAATTATCATTTTAAATTCTAACCGAGTGTATTTTAACATAATACACTACACAAAGCATAATGTATTCTTATAGAATCTACTATATTGTGTATTTAATTTTCCTAAAAAAATTAGTATTCTCTTAGAATACATTGTATAATAGTTTCTTTTTATTAGTATATGTAATTGAACCATGAAAACTTATCATCCATAACCAAGTTGCAACATAAATTAATAAAATAAATAAAATTACCTAGATGAGTATATTTGTGTGTGAAGGTCTAGGAACAATTCGAGTATATCTCACAAGTTGGGATGAAATATCAATGTTTTAATCATCTTCTTCTCTATTTTAGTTATATAAAAATTATCACTAACCTGGAAGGTGTTAGAAAGACATCAAAATATTCTAAGCATGAAAAGATCTTCAAGCATAAGGTATTCATGGTGTCATTTAAAAACCTTTTGAATTTGCTATTTTATATTGCATTTATGTATTACCACTAAAGATGCATCACGAAATAAAAAAAGAATAATGAATGTATTTCCTAAGAAAAAATATTAACCAACCATTTATATCAAGATTTCTATGCCATTACATCTTTTTTAAACCAAAAATATTGTGACAAAAAATGAAATCCACCTACATCTTTTCTACTAGACATTTCGTCAAACACCTTTAGGATAAACACAAACCATCACGCTTTGTACTAAATATACCAACATCAAATGAAATTAAAAATAAAGATGCCTTGAACATCATTACCTAATTACATATCAAAATTTCGCTAAAAATGATATAAGAATATGATTATCTCTGATTAGAAGTAGAGAGGATGAGTGTATGATGTTTTAAGAATATGTTTACCAGATAAAATAGAATAGTGGCAGAAAATGGTGATGAAGGTGATGCTGGTGTAGGAAGATGAATAATAAAGATGTAACGGGCAAAAAAAATATGAATGAAATTCATTAATTACCTATTATGCGTAGAGGTGGCAATCGTGTCGTGTTGGGTCGGGTTCGTGTCGTGTCGAAACACTAAACGGGTTGAAAGTGATTGACCCTAACCCGGCCCATTTAATTAACGTGTCGTGTCGTGTCAACCCATTTATTTTCGTGTCGAGTTCGTGTCGGGTTTCGGGTTAGGGCTATACCTTGAAATATGTCGTGTCATGTGAGGTTAAAAGATTGAGCATGTTGAAAGAGTAGGAGTTTGGTAGGCGGAAATGAAAAACTAATTGTTTTGAGGCAGAATAGATGAAGTCATAGCAAGTTTAGATGAAAAAATTAAAAGAGTGGGAGTTGGGGAGGCAGATGATAAGGTCATGAGGATGTGAGAGTGGTGAAAGAGAGTGGGTAATCTGGGAGAGAATGGAAAAACTGAAATGAAATCTTGATCTAGACGACTAAGTTATTTCAACATTACAAAACAATTCAATTCGAAGGTTTTCTTTTACTTATGCTTTTGGTTTTGTATCTTTCTAGTTTATTTAAATAATTCAAAAAACTTGCATATAAATAAACGGGTCATTTTCGAGTTATATTCGAGTTGAAATTCTCAACCCTAACCTTACCCATTTAATTTTCGTGTCGTGTCGAGTCAACCCGTTTATTTAAACGGGTTGAAATATCGTACCCAAACTCGTTTATTTCGTGTCGGGTCAATTTTTGCCACCTCTAATTATGCGTGTATGATTGTATTCATCCCCAGTTAGGTTTTCTTATACATTGAATCGCTAATAAAAAAGATCACCAACATCAATTACGTTTGAATATGATGATAAGGCGGTTGGCAATGGTAATAGGAGGCTAAAGATGGAGATCGATGATGATGATGGTGAAAATCGATGATTGATAAACCCTAATTGCAGCTGCAAACTGAAAATCGATGATTGATAAACCCTAGCGTTCTTTGGTTGAAAATCCTCCATGTTCAGCCTCCTTAGATCGATAACAATGATAACCGGCAGAGAGAATAAGAAGGCATGCGACGTGAGTCCTTTTGTCGATCTACCTGTAGGTGAAAAAGAATAATATAAGAGAAAGAGAGAGAGAGAGAGAGAGAGAGAGAGAGAGAGAGAGAGAGAGAGAAAGACTATGTCAAATATATTTATTTTATTTTGTTAATTGCAGGAATTCGATTAAATGATCCCTTAATTAAAAGTATAAAATGTCCAAATTACCCTTAAATGATTTATTTAATTATTTATTATTTTTTAAATTTTCGTTGGTGCATTGAGGAACACAATAATTGTTAGAAACATTTGAACCTAGCTCTCTCTCTTTATATATATATATATATATATATATATATATATATATATATATATATATATATATATATATATATATATATATATATATATATATATATATATATATAGGGAAAAGTAAATATACCCTTAAGGGTATATAAACTTAGGTACCCAAACTCACAATACTACATCGTTTGTATCATATATAGACATTGTAATTGTCCAATGTTCTTATAATTCAACTTCTAACTTAAATTACTTCAAAGATTTTTATAAATATTATATTTATCTTCCTCTTACATAATTATCATTTTCAATAATAATATATATAGCCTAGTAAGTGTTCGACAAAAAGATGTGATGTAAGAGGAAGATAATAATGAAAATTTAAAAATATTGAATATAAATCAAGTTAAGGATTTAAGTTTAACAATATTATAATGAATATATCAAACAAAACGACGTATTATTATGAGTTTGGGTACCTAAGCTTATATACTCTTAAGGATATATTCACTTTTCCCATATATATATATATATATATATATATATATATATATATATATATATATATATATATATATATATATATATATATATATATATATATATATATATATATTAGTTTAATATGTAACAATTGTCGCAATAATATGTTTTACCAAAAATTGATGTTTTCAATAATTTATTAAAACCTGATGATTAAACCGAATTTTTGAAAATATATGTAAGATTTTTTTTTCGTAATTATCCCTTTTCTAAAATGGCAACAAGTTAGCAATACTAAAATCCCCCGGGGGGCTGTAAGCCTGTAACCTAAAATTCTGAATATGTTTGATGAAAAAAAAATGCCACTAATAAAAGTGTAACCATCAATTGGTTTCATTTTTCCAATCCCCAAGCAGTCTTTAACCCATTCTGCAACTGGATCTGATCTAGTCCAACACCCGACTTAAAACCGGGTATGGATCTCACCCCCAATACCCGATTTTTCTGCAACTACGCCAATTTTGAAGCTATGATCTGGGCTTTCAGATCATGTAAGATAAACATATAAATATTATATTAAACACCTCTTCCCTTAACCAAATTTCTCTCTTCCAGTTCCATGAAATCATCCCAAAATCAGAAGATTAAATCCTTCATTCAAAACCAAGGATTCACTACCCTCTAAACGTATCAATCCATGGATTTTTTGGTTGAATCGAACACGAACTATGTAACGAGATTCACACACATAAACTTTAATATATCAATTAATCGAAGTTTGGTTTCAAATTTTACCTCAAAACACAGTGAATTCCAACGTGATCTTCGCTAACTCAGACCTGCCCCCATAGCCATTGTTCTTTATCGATTTCTCATAATTCTTTCAAGGTTTTTTGGAGGGTTTTTCGATTAGAGAAACGATTATATACTCTGACATCTTAAACCCCATGTAACAGATGCACATTATGATCACGTTATCTTCCAATCAATGAGTCGCTTCCAGTTTCAACCTTTTGACAATTTGCAATCAGGTCCATAAAATTGTATCTACTTTTAGACTTTTGCCCCAAGCTATAAATTCATAAGTTGTGGTTTTCATACTTTGATTGCAACTACCAAACTTAATTGAATCTCTTATTTTTGTTTTCAATTTGGGCATAATTATAGAAAACGACATTCGTCTTAGGACCATGGAACCAACAAAAATAACCACATATATATATTTTAAAATGGTAAAATAGACAACTATATATTATGATTAAAGAAAATAATTTTTAATATGTTCAGAATCTTCGACATACTATAAGAATCATGTATTTAATTTTAACATAATAAGTAATTTTTAGTATATTTAAGATAGAATAAAATGGAGTTGAAATTAAATGAATCAAGATTTGTGGGAAAAAGAACATATATGTTTTACGAAATTATGGACAATTTGGGTCTTTCTCGGCTCTCTAAATGGTTTAGAGAATTTTTGGATAAATGGTTGATGTTTTGATTGATTTAGAGGTTGAAATTAAACAAAACAAACGTTGTTAATGACCAAAACTCGTAAATCACAACGGCTATATTGGATTTTCATTATACATCGTCCAACACTAAACTTTAGAATTTGGTAAATTGTTCTCTTTTTCCCAGAATATTTTTGATGTGATTAACAATTTATTTATTTAAGTTCTAGATATATTTAATTTAGATGGGTGTTAATTGTTTATTTGTTTATTAAATAAATTTATGATTATGAGTTTGTGATACGATGTTAAGATTGCAGGTGAAACACGTTATTTATTTTATGATAATGAAAATAATACATGAAAACTTATTGATTGTTTTTATAATATAAAAGCTTGTCGTAAACAGTTGTAAACTATTTACTCGTAAATTTTAAATTGCGTTAAATATTTCATATTAAAATTAATATTATATTTATCTTCAAACCGATAATCCAATTTTTCCGACCTCTTTATCACTTCATTCATACTGGACACATAACATGAAGATGGGTTGGCTTAAAACGGAGAAACCGAATAATCCCTACAACTTACAAGAATCCAAGGCGAGAGGTGGGAAGGCTGGTGACTCCTCCTCCTCTGAAAATGACTGATTTGACCTTTCTTTTTCTTTTAATTCCAACTATTTTACATCTTTACCCCTCTCCAAATATACAAAGAATTGTAATGATTATTAATTTAAATTATATATACAACTCCCAATCCAATAACGGAATGGAGAAAATATTCTCAAATTTAATAAGCCCGTTGAGCTATGAATGAACACATAAAGTTTATATGAAATATTTTGTGACCAAATAGTTTAAGTAACTTAGAGAAGAAACACATTGAAGAGGCTAAACAATAGTCGAATCTTCAAAATTCACTCTTACTTGTGCAAACCCTTTATGTAATTTAAAAGCAAGTCAAAATAGATTTCTAATTGCTTCATCTAGATATCACTATGAATATTGATAAAAAAATAAAATAATAAACTCATACCATGTGAATGACCTACATGGAAATGGAAAGTCAATTGTGGAATATTTTCATTTTTTTAGTGTATCAAGGTTTGAAGTTTGAACTTTAAACTTTGTGTGTGGAACTTTACTCCTCAAATTACTAGGTTCTTAATAAGGGTTAAATATTAATAGAGTTTAAAGAGGGAAATTATGTTATTTCTAAGCCTAGGGAATGTCCAAGTCCAATGAAAGTACTAGTCTCATACATTTGATTGTACTAATTCATATTATTTAAATAAGCTAACTTTAGGAAAGGATTTGTTAAAAGTTGTTTCAAAATATTTATATTATCTCCTTATCTCTATGTTTTGGGTTTTTTCACACATAATTAATTCAATAGTTTTAAGATTAAGTTCTGTTTTGACACTTGGAAACTAAAACCCATAAAAAAATTATATTTTGAAAACCATTATTTAAAGATGACTTTCTTTTTCATTTATTTATTGTATAAATAACAAGGACCACACAAATCAAGCTATTGGTTTATAGATATTTTCTTGCCCATACCTCCTTTTATTCATTGAATTCCATATTACTACCGACTTTATATCATCCTTTGAAAACGATAAATAAAAATTTATGATATTAAAAAAAATCAAAACTAGAAAAAGCTTTGCGCTTGTTCACCACTATTAAAAGATGATATACTTTTTAAATATCAACAGATAATATTCGTTTGACTTAATTTTCAAGTATCATGTTTATTTTTTATAAAATTTTAAAATATTATATGTCAATTTTTTTATATTTTAAATATTTTATAATTATTTGAAATCTTTATTTTTATCAATTGATTATTATACCCGAACAAAGGTGTTGCATAACTGTCGTTAGCTCGTGCCATAAGGTGTTGGGCTAAGTCCTGCAACGAACGCAACTATCGTCTTTAGTTGTCATCATGGAGTTTGGAACCCTGAACAGACTGTCGGTAATAAGTCGGAGGAATGTGAGGATAACGTCAAGTCATCATGCCCATTATGCCCTTATGTCATGGGTGACACATGTGCTACAATGGCCGGGACAAAGGGTCGCGATCCCGCGAGGATGAGCTAACTCCAAAAACCTATCATCAATTCAGAGTAGGTTGCGACTCGCCTGCATGAAGCCAGAATCACTAGTCATCGTTGGTCAGTCATACGACGGTGAATCCGTTCCCAAGCCGTGTACACACCGCCCGTCACACGATGGGAGTTGGACATGTCCGAAGTCGTTACCTTAACCGCAAGGAGGGGGATGCCGAAAGCAGGGCTAGTGACTGGAGTGAAGTCGTAACAAGGTTGTCATTCTTATATAT
Organism: Lactuca sativa; assembly: GCF_002870075.4. NCBI lineage: Eukaryota > Viridiplantae > Streptophyta > Magnoliopsida > Asterales > Asteraceae > Lactuca > Lactuca sativa. The sequence goes on along the minus strand of NC_056625.2, from coordinate 69,627,490 downwards.
CTAAGTTTAAAATACGCATGTCATATGTTTCATAAACTTTCAAAATATTATATTTTCCCAAATTATTATATTAATTGATTTTGATAAGTTAAAAATATAAATAACTAAATAATTAATTCCTACTAAAACAACCCTGCATTTTTGTAGCTTTTATTTTCAACGTTGAAAAATACTTAGAGTCTTACTTACTCTCTAAATATCTTATGTGTTATCTTCAGTTCCTTTCCTCAATTATGATCGTTATGTATAAGATCTAGTAGAGGCCGATCTTGGATTCGATATAGTTTCATCTGTTTTATCAACATAATTTCACTTAACATTAAACCAACTAGCGCAGTTTGAGCGTTAGTTTCTTCATCTTACTCATAACACCGACTTCGACCACTATTGTTTTATTCATTCAAGAAAAAACGCTTCAAACAATGAGAAAATATCGCAACCAATATATATTGTTTTTGCAATAATTTCAAGAAGAAACCATTCGGTCTCGGGGCTTCCCTCTAATTAACTTTAGCATTTTGAGACAAATCCACACTTTCAAGATGATGAATATCTCCACTTATTTCAAGAAATTTATGCAAACATCTAAATCCACCCTTAAAACCACACTTTTGTCTATTTTACCAATGTCTTCAATAGTTTTTTTAAGATGATTTTTCATTTTTTTTTACCTTTTTCACCTCAGCATACCGACTGCTTAAGTTACATCAAAGATATTGGAGTTTCTTCTTAAATTAATCATATGGTTTTCCGAAACTTCCCAATATTGAGTCCAATAATTCGTGATCACTCTTTTAAAGGAATCAATAGAAAACCATGAATGAACTAAATGAAAAAGAGTAGGCATGTCATTTGAATTTACCTCTTGAATAAGAACCAGAAGATTATCTGACTATTTTTATCCAAACGTCCCCCGTAACATTAGAAAAGGCATCAATGTTACCATTGAAAATCAAACATCGGTCGAGCTTATTCATTTTAGAGCCTCATTTATTCACCCAAGTAGACAAGTAATATGCTAGAGGGATATCAACATGATCAACATCCAAAATAAACATTAGTCAAAGATCGATAAAAAGCAATCCTTTTCTTTTATACTATTCTTAGACTTCATTAAATCAACCAAGGACTAAAAAATCACCATCACGACCATGAATCAATCAACGTAAAGTGGACCCTAAAGTCTATATCTTAACCAATGGTTGTCATGTATAAATTGTAATGATTAAAATAGGTGAAATATAAGAAATACATATCCCTTCGGTTGTAATATAAATTTCATTACATATAACATGAGTTTCTACAAAATTAGATAGATACTACATGAAAAGTATATCACATGAATTACCTTTAGCATTCGAACAAGTGTGATTAAAAAATAGATTTTTTTAATAAGTTGTTATCATGGATTTCTCCATATTAGACATATTATCATATGTTGTTGACACAGACCCTTTATCTACTTACTATTTTTGCGATCACACCTCCTTGAATATTTATTGTTAATTAATTCATTTGATAGTTCCCAATCCTTTTATTCTATTTAACAATTACATCATATCTCCTTCGCACCCCTTTACACAGTATCCCATGAATCTACATATGTTAATAGTGTTAGATAAGTCCACACTCGTAAAAATTCCATTACACTTGAGTAGAGATGATGTTGACTTGAAAGATCTTGACGACTTATCTTTGTTCCCATCACGACTCAAAACATTGTTATTGCATGGTGCCTATCTTTTTTTCAAAACATATTCATGCACTAGAGAATAGCCACATTTGAAGGGGGAATTAAGGGGGTAAAAGTCATAAGGTGTATAGAAGTATCCCCATAATAACTCTCACCTCCATTTTGAATAGCTTCAATATGGACAGAAGCATTGATAGACTTATAGGGGTAAAAGTCATAAGGTGTATAGGAGTGTCCCCATAATAACCCTCACCTCCATTATAAATACCATCAATCTGGATAGAAGCATTGATAACCTATAAGAACATCACTGGTGCATCCACCATAACCATCTCAACACCATTCAGACCACCTCCTCCTCTTACCCAACAACAACTACATGAACATTACCTACCACATATCAATTAGTTCTATCAACAATGTAATGAAAATAAACTCTAACAACTCTACCAAAAGTTCTATATGGGTTGTAATAGCCCAACAACATCTCGTTCAGGAGCAAACTCTTGTAATTTTATCCCTAGTGTCAACAACCTCAAAATTAATTGTATCCTTTTTAGCATTTCTGAAATCTTCACACATATGTTGTTTATTATATCTTACACCTATTTATGTAGTAGTAATTATATACTCCAACACATGTTGACAAGTGTATGGAATCCAATCATTCAAATCTTCTTCATTTATCATGAATATTGTCTCAATATCCATATTATTCTCCTTAAAAATGATCATTAGGAATTTCAACTCATCTTGATTAAACTTAGGAATCTAACCCATGATTTATGTACGTGAAATCGTTAACATTTTCCACTGTGACTTTTACAACATTAGTTATGATCCCCTTATCCTTTGATATAATGCATACGCGACTATAGTATAAGCTATCTCCTATTTCATCATTCATATAAACCAACTTATCATATATCATGGCGATCTTCTTAAATGAATTCATACTTCATGCCGTCCATTATGCATCAACCCATACAAGCGTTTTATTAATTACAAAATTTTTTTGACCATGGTTTGTAACACTTGATAAATATACATAAAATACACCATTTTTTCATGTTTATATCACATAACATTCAAGTGTACGTTTTTATTAACTTGGTAGCATATCATTAGTTATTCTAATACAATTAAACAAACAAGCAGTCAAGGACCAAGTCGGAAATTACAATACTTCTACATCAAAATACAAACTCTACATTTGATTTATAGGTCTTTTATTTCTTGGTTACTATCGTACCCCTATCGGGATTACTCGGTTCTAAAAGACATGATAATAAATAGAGATTAAGATTTTCAAGCATAGTAACTAACATAGTCAACATATATACATAATTGTTGGAATAAGTGTCCAAGGTCATAACTAAATTGGTCAAGGTCATGACTAAATTGATATAACTTTATGGAATAAAAGTAAAATCCTTTTTAGGTTGCCCTCAGAAGCTATAAATAGCTAGAAATGAATTTGAGAGAGAGATAAAATGTTTTGTTAATATATTATATGATTAATATATTGATTAAAAGTAGTCAATAATTAATTAGAAGTAGTCGGAATTAATTAGTTATTAATCATAATTAATCTAAAATTAATTCAAGATTAATTGGAAGTAATTAAAGTTGCAAGGGTTGAATTGTAATTGTTCAATTGTTAACAAAAATATGCAATTCTAAAATGATCCATATGATGGAAGCTTTTATGGGAAGTCTAGAAGGGTTCTAGAATTATCCTGATAGCTGATAAGGAAATTATTTGAACTGGGAATTAAATCTAATATTTAGTTATTCAAATCTGAATTCATTTGCAAGTTACCTAAACTATAAATAGGACCCCTTGGCCTTGCATTTTATGTATATAACCTTAATGGAATAATGAAATCTGATTTTCATCATTGTCTCTTCTCTCCTTGTTGATTTCAAGTATTCTAGGGTTTTTTGTTGTGATCCATTAGAGGTGTTCACATTATTGGTGCTTATTTTCCATGGGTTTTTAAGATCAATGTATTTAACATATTTGATTATGTTAAAGGTATGTATTCTAATCTAATATCTTTGATTTCATTAGGTTATAAATTCCGTTTCATAAAGTATGTTGCTATAATAATGAAAATGTCATAGATCAATTTATGTTGCATGTACCCATAAGTATTTATGTGAAATTCTAGTATATTATTTTTTAAACTTAAAAACTCATCATTGGTATCAGAGCTTAGTCATTTCAGTTATAAGTGCATAAAGATGAAACTGGAAAACTAAATCTGGAAATCGAAAATTTGTTAAGACCACGACGTGATTAGTCTTCTACCACATCGTGGTGACATCTTGGAATTAATTTTGGGATTTACTTGCCTTTTTCAAATTATTGGATAATTATTAGTTATTTAATATTATGTTAAATGGTTAAAATCTGAATATTAAAACTAGATAATTAAAAAATTCAAATTTGAAAATTAAGGATAATTAAAAGGTAATTATCCAATTATAAGATAATTAGATAATAGAATTATCTTTTAAAAGATTTAATACAAAATTAATTAATTATTTAATTAAAGGATAAATATTAAATCAAAATGGTTTAAGAGATTAATTAATTAAAGGTTAATTAAGATAATTAAATTTAAACCTTGTATTTGTAAAAGGATTCAAAATACACCCTAAATATACAAATAAAGTTATAATATCAATTATGTAGATTTGTCAAATCAATAATGCGTCAAATTTGAAGAAGTTGTTATTCCCATAATTATGTAGATTTGTCAAAATGGTCTCTTGTGTATCTATGTCTACGTCCTCGATGTTCCAAAATGATTTTGTATAAACATGTGAACATACTAAATGAATTTGCAATTGAGTGAAATGTTTTACTAAAAGACAAGGCAAGAGTGATTTGAAAATCGTCAAAACTTCCTAACTGAATTTGAATTGAAGAAAAGAGTTTTCTATGTAATCAATGAAAGCTACACAAACAAACTCGAGAATCTCAATGTTACCATTCACAAAAATCTTGCAATAGACCTTGTGCTTGGATATTTCATTAGTTCTTATGATAGTTTCGACTTGATTTATCATATTAATAGTATGGAGAAAAATATTTATGGATTTCTTAAACCTTCTCCAAACTAGGAAACTAGAAAGGAATTAGATTTCTTATCTAGTTCCAGTTATTGGCTTTCTGAATATTGATAGAAAGAAGAGGAAACGTTCGAATCCTAAATGAAAATGAACAATTTCAGCCGGAACTTCCCATTATAAAAGAATGGAATTGGTGTGTCCTAAATTTCATGCAACAATGATTCAAAAGAAGCAAGTTGTAATCAATACAATGACAAGGATCATAGGAAATGAAGTTTCCCTAAGTACTTGGAGATGGTAAAGTCAAATGTTTGACTCTAATCAAGCTCCAAATACATTCAATTTGCGGTTCCTTGATGCATGATATGCTAATCACATTTGGATGGCATTGTAGGATCTAAGGTAAAGAAGGAACCTTACACATCAAGAACTAAATCCAATCATTGGAATGGATGAATGTCACATGTCTCAATGATTGGGGATTTCGATTTTTTGCTTAGTAGTAGAGGTTAGGATTAAACTAGTTGTTTGCTATTACTCTTCGGAGATGTTTATAAACCAAAATTTTGTTTTATGCATTGCATAAACATGCATATAAATTTTCATTCGATAATGGGAAGGTGACAATTCTAGTTAATAAATGTTACGTCCCGATTTTCAAGGCAAAATTTTCATTTTTATTTATTAAAATATAACAGAGTATGATTACATTTTTCGGAAACATGTTGTGAATACGCGTGTACAGTCGAACCGTGCCCTACTCACAAATCATTGAAGTACCTAAAAAACATTTGTATTCAACTGTGTAACCATGAGGCTTAGTGAGTTCTCCAAAATACCAAATACCACAATACATATACATGCATACAAACAATAACTCACGATCTACAAATGCAATGTGTATCTTGGAATATGGTGGCATGTAGGCTCCCGACCTCTCTAACTGTTCCAACAACATCCCCTAACTAAATCTATGAGTGTTTATATGTTCCTGGCCTCTTTAACCGTTCCACCATTTACTCATACCTAAGTATAACAACTAGGCATAATATTAGCTAAAAGGTTTGGGAGAGTATCTTTCGACATAATAGCATCCTAATGTTATGAGCATAATTATCTAACTACAATTAGTAATAACCATGTGAAGTTGCATTTTAAACATGTATTCCCCCCCCCCCCCCCCCCTCCCTAAAAAAAAGATTTGGAAAATGGGGCTGTGAACTCACCTGTAAGTTATGCAATCGTTGTTGTAGGGTACAAACCACAAGTTACTGAGATAGCACTTAGAGAGGTGTTCAGGGCAGTGGCACGCGAATTGAGACAACGAGAGAACGTGTGAGAAGGATGAGGAAATTGATATGACGAAGCTTGCTGTTTATAGCAAGTTTTGAAGTGCACGTCGTGCAAATATGCGTGACCTTAAATTGCTTGCATGTGTCAACATCTCAGAGTGCCAAGTCATCACATATCCAAACGGATCGTCTATTAGGTGTGTTCGGCACATCGCGCGCGAGCGTTCGTGATGTTGAAAATTCAACTTTGAAATTCTGTAACTCTTGCATATGAACTTTGAAATTCTCTACAACTTTCCTTTTGGTTGTTTTGTCTAGTTTTGACTTTCGTTTTTCGACAAATTTTCATTACCGTTATGATTTTATAAAAATAATAACTCTCTCATATGACTTCCGTTTTAGGCGTTGCTTGCCTCATAATTCCAACTTTAAGTAGTACTATGATTGCCTATTTTGTGACTTTTTCCAAAATTCAACCAATCTCCTTGTAGTTTTCGTCATTGTAACTTTTTAAGTACGATATATATTTATTTACTATAAATGACATATCTCACCCGTACTATGTCGGATTCTTACGAAATTTATATTTTTACAATCGCGGTGAATTAAAGAGTCTAAATCTGCTAACCTGCTCTCAAGGTGACGCAAATTTTTGTGCACTTATTTTTTAGCCAAATGGTTGACGTAATTAAGGACGGAAAATTCAAATATATTAAAATATATCGTGTGGTTACAAGGTTTTCATTATTACATTTTTTACGCCCTATCGCTTAATATTAATGGCGACTGGTGACGTATTCTCTGGGTTGTCACATCCTCCCCTCGTTAAAAGAAATTTCGTCCCGAAATTTAACGTGTAGATGGGGAGTTTTCAATTAAACAGGGATACTTGCTCCTCATTTGATCTTCATGTTCTTATGTGTATTTTGGTCCTTGCTTAAAGTTCCATCGTACCTTGACTATGGGAATACGGATACGCTTAAGCCTCTAGACTTTGCGATCCATGATTTTGACTGGTTCCTCGACGAAGTTGAGTTTTGTTTCGATATGGATTTCTTCGAGTCCTTGCTTAGAGTTCCATCATACAACTAGCGTTTCTTCAGAGAGACATTTGGAGTAGAACGAGTTGGTAGGCTATTGGGCCTATTTTGGCAAGGATCTTGAAGGGTCCTATGTATTACGGGTTGAGTTTTCCCCTCTTGCCAAATCTTATAACTCTTATCCAAGGAGATACTCTTAGCATGACTCTATCCCAACTAGAAATTCAAGTGGTTTTTGTCGAAGGTCGGTGTATTTCTTTTGACGATCACGATCCATTCTTAATCGTTCCTTACTTTTCATGATATTCTCGGTTGTTTCGTGAATAATCTATGGTCCGGTTAGCAAAGTGTTCCCTGCCTGTTTCTTTGTTAGTTGGGTATTTCTTTATATCCTTGAATTTCAGATGGGATAGCCTTCTATGCCATAGCCAACTATCATCCGAAGATGCTTTCGTAAGCAAACAAATAGGTGGCTTCCCTTTGATTGGATTCAAATTCAGAGGATACATATCTCCCTTCCTTTTGGACTTCAAAATCATTGCCTTAGATTTCTTTTCAAGTATTTCCAAACCTTCTTCATCAAACGATACCTTCACTCCTGTATCTACAACCAATTGCAAAACACTTATCAGATTGTGTTGCAGACCCTCGACATATGCTACCTTCCTAATCGAGAAATCGCCATTCATAATCATTTCATAGCCTTTTAAAGATCTAAACTCTCGTAATTCTTCAATTCTCCCGGTCATGTGACGAGAACAGCCGCTATCAATATACCATTCTGAATCGTACTGTTCATCACGCATAACCTGCAAAATTTAGTGAGATTTAGGAACCCAAACGATCTTGGGTCCTTGTGAGGATTTCTTTAGAATAGGAAATATCTTAGTTTTCTCAACCCAAAATGATTTTCTTTTCAAAACATGATTCTTCCTTTTTTCGATTTTGAAAACTTCCACTTTGTTATCACAAAGATTAATTTCAACAAAATTGAATTTTCATTGAATATATTCTTTGATTTTTGGAGCCATTTTTTTTGAAAATGCATTTTCCTCTTTTTTCAAATTTGCTTCGTATTCCTTGAGAGTAATATATGGTTCCGAAACAACTTTACTTTACCCTTAAAATCTTTTGATTTGTTGAGAGGATTAGAAAACTGTGTTTTTGGAGAACACTTTGATTTTGGCTTTTCAATTTGTTTCGAAACTTATGATTTTGGAGAAAATTTTGACTTTGGTTTTGGAATTTGAGAGGAATAAACTTTTTGATTAGAAGATCGTTCTGATTAGAAGATCATTCTGAATTGAAAGAACTTTGATTTGAGTTCTTATTTTTGCAAAAACGCTTTCTTCTTTTAAATTCTTCCTATATCTAGCATTCAACTGTGTTTTCTTAGGAATAAGTTCTTTTAGCAGACTTATGAATGTTAGATTTTAGTTTTTCTTTTATGACTAACGTTTTGTGCTATTCTGAAGAGGTCTCACTTGAAACATCTTTTGTGCCACTAGGCCCTGCCTTATCGTAACAAGGTTCCAGACGATTCAATGGTTCTGAAACGTGTTTTCCTTTTGTTTTCCAATATGTCATTTCTAAAAGACTGTTTGTATCATTGGCATTATCTATTGGCTTCGACCAGAATAATTCATCGCATCCATTCACATTATCATCAGCAACCAGGGACGTTAGTTCAGATGTATCATTTTTGTTCAGTCCTTTATTAACAAAAACCTGATTTGGTACAGTTTGGACTTTTGGAAAAACAGTTACTTTTTCTTTCAAAACATTAGAACATTTGTTTTCAACAATTCGAACGAATTCGATTGAGTTTTCAAAAATCAAATTCTTCTTAGGTTCATTAACATTTTGCACAAAAATAGAACAATCAATTTCATCCTCTATAGAAATTTCACTCATATCACTTTCATCAAATTCAAAAATGTTTTCGGAATCAAAGGTATTTTCTGAATATAATTTCTTGCATAATGCGTCATATTTTTGCATAGCACTAAATTTGATTTTTTCTTTATCTTTTTCATTTAACATTTCTTTCATCATATTTTTGTGATCTGTGGACTGAATGTACTCCTTGATTTTCTCAAGTCCAACCCTATATGAATCAGAAACTCATCTGAAGAAACAGTCGATTCACATATATAAAATCAGCATCGATTTCATCCTCTTTCAATTCAAGAAAGGGTAAAATCATTTTATGCAAACCTTTCCCTATTTCACAATCCAAATGCAACTGAGTAATATTATTATATAAACGTTTTGCAATCAAACAAAAAATATTCCGCTGTTTTAAAAGTGCAATGGTCGGAAAGTTTTCCGAAACCGAACTGAATGGAATTGTTACTTTCAAAAAATGCTTTCTGAAAAGAAAGAAATTTTAAGGTAAATAATATCATCTTTTGATCTAGTGAGCTCTACTTCTAATGCCTTTATTCTTCATCTTCTCTCTTCACTCTCAAATGTTACCCTCTTGATTTGATCATTTAGACTAGAATTACTAAGACGAGTTCTTTTTAAACTATCACTAAAATTAGAAATAATATAATTTAAATCGTCTAGTTCAGAGTCATAACGAGACACAAGAATGTTAAGAGTTTTGAGTATAGAATGTACCTTATCAACCACCTTCTCGAATTCTTTCCCTTGCTCCGAAACTATCTTCGCAGCAAAACAACTTTTGGAAGCTTGACCACCGTCAGTAGCATACCTTCTTTGTTTTGAAACTCTGTTCTAAACCATTAAGAACTTACCTTCATAACCCGGCAATTCTGACTTTGACACAAAGCACCCGCCATGTGTGGGTTTCCTGACCTCATCATCCTTCGATTATGTAGACCACACGTCGACTCGTCCATCATCATCATCACTGCCTTCCTGTACGATCAACGTCGGCATCGCATTTGATGTATTCTTTTTCCTAAGCTCCTCTATCTCCTGAACATAATAGGCTTCACCTTTTTCTTTTTCACTCTTCTCATTTAGCTTCCTTAACATTCACTCCTTCGCAAAGTGATTCTTTCCATGACAATAATTACAAACATAACCTGAATCACCCAACAACTTCTTTTCCTTTTTCTCATCGTCATTCCCAAAGTTCTTAAAAAGCTCATCTCTAGCCTTTTCTGAACTAGAATTATCCTGCCTGAACTTGTTTCTATAACAGGAGAAATTCTTCTTATAGAACTTCTTGGGATTGGACACCAAAAAGAGCCCTATGTTCTTTTGAGATTTCACTTTCCGAAAGGTCTGATTCGGCATCTTCTTCTGCTGACTTCTTTCTTTTCGCAACCAATGCTAGGGATCAAACACTAGAAACAAGCTTCACTTCCTTAGAGACTTCATCTTCATGAGATCTCAGAATGCCTACAAGTTTGGCCAACGAATAGCTTTTAAATTGTTTGTGTGCCTTATTAGTGGAAACAACAGCCTTGCATTCGGATCTAAGTCCATTCATAAACGTGGATTTTTGTTTAATTACGTCACGCTTAAGATTGTTCTTGAGCATCCTGCTTAACAAATGATTGAATCAATTGAACGTCTAATCTAGCTTCTTATCACGTTTTTTTTACAAACGCTCCAAACTCCGATAAGAGCAATGTTTGCACGGAATGTTCCAAATCAGCATCACTTGAATATAACTCCTTCAACCTATCCCAAATACCTTTAGTAGTATCACATGCACTCACAAGACAAAAAGTGTCTGGAGGAAGAGCAAATTGAATGATTCTCATTGCTTTTATATTACTCATCAGTTTATTCTTCTCATCTTGTGGAACAGATTGTCCAACAATAAGTGTATTGTAGTCAGCCAGAGTTTTGATTTCCTTTTTGGTATCCGTATGCGTGTACGTCTCTTGCGTAATTGCATGCCATATAGTGGAACCATGTTCTTCTATTCCAAAAATTTAATCTTCAAAGTGGAGTCCCCAAACTTCATAATCGTCTGGAAAGAGAATTGGAATCCTTGTCGTGGATCCAATACTGCTTGAGAGATTGAATGACAGAGAGTGAGGATCTTCGTTAGCCATATTATCAATTATTCACTAAAACAAATATATAACCAGATGTATAAAACTTGAATCGAGTTCAAGGGAAAACCCAAGAATCTAGATCTGGAATCTACAATCGATTGAGACGATTGAGATAACAAGAACAGATCTGAGATAAACGTAAAACCTTAATAAAACCTTATACTCGACAGAAAAATAGCGAATTAATTACACTATCTCCTGCTTCAATACCAATTATGAGAACAACAATTAAGATCTATAGATTCTATAATAAATAACGTCAATTAAATGACAAGAAAACAAAGATCAAAAGAGTGTCGAATGCTTTGATTAAAATAGCTCTATAAGAGTTCACAATGAACGAACTTCTCTGTGAGATCTAGGTAGGGCTACCAAAAATGTTAACCCTAATGATACATGCATGCAATATATATATATATATATATATATATATATATATATATATATATATATAGGCTGGATTAGATAGCTAAGCCAAGAATGGAGAGGCCTAAAATGGAATAAAATAAACTATAATTTGCATACATTTGACACAATACTGTTAGACCCAACAACAACAACATAGATTTCATGCAATCAGGTAAGTTTAATATGCATCATATAACAAGCAGAAGGCACCAAAACAAGGGGCGGTTAGAATAGGAAAAGATTTGGGGTTACAAAACATGTGTTTATGAGCTTTTCCCCGTATTCTAACCCATAAATAAAAAGTATCAATATCACTCCTAGCCGTCATGCTAGGGCAAAACAAAAGAAAACTAGAATCCACAATACAATATCAAGAAAGCCATTAACTGAGCTAACTACCTATACACAAACTCTAACCAAGCATCAAAAACAGCAAGTCGTGACTCCATCCTATCCACCTGGAGCTCCAATTGGTCCATGTGGTTGATCACCTCCTCAAGCACCTGACAATGGAACTGGGCCTCATCCCTTACCTCTTGCAACTGATCTTAGATGAGCAGGGTCTGCATTTCCACCATGTCCCTCTCCTCCTCCAAGTATTGCACCCGCTCCGTGAGTAGGATCAAGGTCATCCTCAATAAGAAGAGATCATAGTCCAACACTCCAGGGCTATATGAGTGTGGGGCGGTATGTGGTACTAGAAGTGAGATAGCCTGCTCAATAGGAGTATCTAGGGCAAGGGAGGTGTAATAGATGACTCCCCCACCTCGAATCGTGAGAAAATATCCTCTTCCTTCCTCCAGGATCATATTTGAGGCATCCAAGTGGCGTCTCCACATGGATTCTTTGTTGGTTGTGGTGATGCAGGTGGGGACACCGCTATCTTCCGAGAGGGAGAAACTGTAGTCTTCCTCGGGGTCTGCTTCACCCGAGTACATGGGTACGTCCTCTAATATATGTGTGAAGGAGTAGGGTGAGGTGGTGAGGTAGCAGTGTCCTCCTCGGGCTCGTACTTGGAACTGAGAAGCTCTAGCCCCGCCGATGTATAGTCTGGTGAAAGGGATGGCTCAAATGGGTGCTCTGCTGGAGTATAATAAGGATCTGTGTCATCACTGTCCTTTGTCTTTGGGGTATAGACATGGTTTGAGTCCACAAGTACCGCACGCTCCTCCTCCAATAAGGAAGTTGCCCTCCATGATCCATCGCCTGCCATGCTCTCGACAAACCTGCGTAAGACATCAAATATAAAAGATGTTTAGGAGAGATGTGAAGATCAAATAACTTTTAAGGTTTTGTACTCTAAGAATGTCAGGTAAGGATCAACCAGGTGAGAATTATCGGAGGTTAGTACCATTTTAGCGTATATCCATTTTGAAATCCAGCAACCCAAGCGATAGTTCAAACTAGTCACCTCTCCCATAAGTAGTCAAGAAGTAGGGTAATTACTATTAATACTTATTAACTTCTTAGTCTTGAAGGGGTTAAAACTAATAAGATTATAGCCCTATATTATAGTTTTATTTCCTAAGGAGTTACTAGTTCGCTATAATCTGAAGCTCTGATAAAAATTTGTCACACTCCTAGCCGCCAGTGGAAGCGCCAGGCCGTGCAACGTTAGGATGATGGGATTCAGGCCAAAGATATATATTGAGTAATACACTGGGTATACTAAATAATGTTGCTATTTATTTATTAAATAAAATATTTTACACAATCATTCAAGGTACAAGTAGGTCACAAAAGCAAAGTACAAATGTAAAGCACATAGACTCTGGGATGCATCATCGGGGTTATCTCCTCCTTCAGATGGGTTCATTCTCTTGAGAATACATGTGGTTTGAGAGGTCAACATAATGTTGGAGAGTCTATAGGTTTATGGTTTTAAAGTGTTGTGTGGGTATTTTGGTTTATCTTGTTTATCCTAAACTTGCTTCCTCAAGTTTCCGTGTACTATCACTACTTTCTTAGGTTGGTTCCTAGTGGTAGTCTAAGATAGTTAGTTTTGTGTAACAAAGTTACGATGAGTTCCTATAATCGAGTTATGACTATTGATCTCAAAAACCACGACGTTGCATCGGATGTCGCAAATGTGCATAGAAAGTTATGCCTGCTTCGACTTGTCATTAGGTTGTAGCTAGCAACGAAAGGTGGGAGTGTCAATCTCGTATAGATCTATACATATATCTCCCGATCACTTAAGATTTAACGATTATAAGTTGGAAGCTAGCTGAATTTATCCAGGTTTACTTATTATATATATATATTATTTATCTGATGTGTGTGTGTGTGTGTGTGTGTGTGTATATATATATATATATATATATATAACTACTTTGTTTCGCATCCGAGTATTTGAGTAGAGTAACACTAGCTACTAAGCTTATCCAAAGGGTGACTATAATAACGCGTTTCAGCATTTCTTGGCGACTGGCCAACGTGACAACTAGGTATGATCTTATCTATCATTATGGTTTATTATAACAACTAGGCATAATACTAGCTAAAAATTTTGGGAAAAGTATCTACCGGACATAATATCATCCTAATGTTATGAGCATAATTATGTAACTACAATTAGTAATAACTATGTAAGGTTGCATTTTAAACATGTATCCACCCTCCACGAAAAGATTAGGAAAATGGTGCCGTGAACTCACCTGTGAGTTATGAAATCATTGTTGTAGGGTAGAAACCACAAGTTAGCACTTCGAGAGGTGTTTGGCGTAGTGACACACAAATCGAGACATAAAGAGAACATATGAAAAGGGTGAGGAAATTGATTTGTCGAAGCTTGCTATTTATAGTAAGTTTTGGAGTGCGCTCCGCCCAAATGTACGTGATCCGCAGACTTTTGCCATGTGTCAACATCTCAGAGTGCCATGTCATCTTGTATCCAGATGTATCTTCTGTCAGGTGAGCACAAGCTGCATGACCGTGAAAAATGAACTTTGAAATTTTGTAATTCTCGCATATGAACTTCATTCTAAACAACTCTTATATATCCATGTAGGACTCATTATTCTCTTCAACTTTCCTTTTGGTCGTTTTTTCTAGTTTTGACTTTCATTTTTCGACAAGCTTTTATTACCGTTATTATTTTATATAAATAATAACTCTCTCATATGGCGTCCGTTTTAGGCGTTACTTGCCTCATAATTACTATTTTAAGTAGTACTACGACTGCCTAGATGGTGATTTATTCCAAATGTAACACCCAAAGTTTTGAAGACCAAGAAAGCAAAGAAAACCCTAAGTTTAGGGGTCGACTCGGCGAGTCCAAGGAGGGACTCGGCGAGTCCGAGCGGGATCCGGGCCGAGGAGTAAGTGACCGACTCGGCGAGTAGGCCAAGGTGACTCGGCGAGTCTGGTATGTGCGTGGAAAACCCTAAATTCGGGACTTGGAGCCTATATAAACGTCTTAATCTTCTTCCTAGGGTTCCCTTACTGCCTCTTCAGCCCTGGATACCAAACCCTAGCCGTCATATCCTTTGATTGAGCCATTTGTTGCCTTGGAAGGTGCATTAAATCTTGGAGAAGGAAGAAGGAACTTGGAGGAGCAAGAAGGGACTATAGATCTGGAGTTTGTGGAGCCTTTCTGAGATATTGAAGGTAATAAGTCGTCCCTCTCTCCTTTAGATCTTCCATGGTTGTGAGATTTAGGGCTTTTAAGCCATGGTTTGTCACCCATTTGAGTTAGAAGCCGGATCTGGAGTTGCTACTTCAGATCCAAGTGTGTTATGGACTAGAGAAGCATAAAGTATCAGCCCTTGAGTCAATGTTGAAGCCCCTTGGCCTTAAACCCTAGTTTATGGTGTATTTCGCTTAGATCTCCTTCTCTACACGTAAAGTTTGCAACTTTACGTGAGGAATAGGCTTGGGAAGGGTAGATCTACAGATTTGAGCCCCTGCATGACTCAAAAGTCCTCTGCATGTATGAAGGACCGGATGGACTCAGCGAGTCCTTTGAGTGGACTCGGCGAGTAGCTTGAAGATGAGGAGGAACTCGACGAGTGGGATGAACAGCTCGTCGAGTCGGATGAAGTTGGGCATGAACTCGACGAGTTGGAAGAACAACTCGGCGAGTTGGATGAAGATTGTCTTGGACTCGGCGAGTCTGTTCTTGGACTCGGCGAGTCAAGTCGCGAAACTCCAAACCCTTCGAGTTTAGACTCGAATCAGTGAGTCGATTAGAGACTCGGTGAGTTGGACAGGTCAGGACTCAGAAATCGGTAGACTCGGCGAGTCATGGACTGACTTGGCGAGTAGAGTCGCGAGTGGAAGGACTCTAGACTTATGAACTCGGCGAGTCAGTAGGGTGACTCGACGAGTAGGGTTGACCTGGAAGGTTGACTTTGACCAGGACTTTGACCCCGGTCATTTTCGGGTCGATCAAGGAGGGGATCATTGAGCTGATGGAGGATCGCCTCCGAGCTTTCAGGAGTGATTTGGCGTCTGGCCAGGCAAGTACGCGCACGCTGTCCTTCAAGCACTTCAGAGGGTGTGGTGCGCCAGATTTTCACGGGGCGAAGAACCCCATTGCTGCCAGGAAATGGATCGCAGACATTGAGTCTGCACAGTTGACGAGCTTCTGCCTGGATGGGTCGAAGGTCCACTTTGCAGCGGCATGTTTGAGAGACAGAGCTAGAGATTGGTGGGAGTCAGTTGGAGACTGATTGGGAGCCTCAGTCATCGAGGCTATGACCTGGTCAGACTTCGTGACTAGGTTTAGGGCGGAGTTTGCGCCGGCAGTGGAGCTTCAGCAGCTGGCTAGAGAATTCCTAGACATGAGACAGACGACAGAGTCGGTGGCGGAGATTACCGCCAAGTTTCGGGAGAGGGCCCTATTAGTTCCTCAGTATGTAGGGGATGATGAGATGCAGGGGACCCGCTATCATGACATGTTGAGAGCAGAGATTCGGGAGCATGTCAGCTTCTCGGCATGCCCAACCTTAGACTCTATGATTGCCAGAGCTAGGAAAAGGGAGATCGATCTGGAGCACATTGCGAAGAGGAAGTCAGATCAGACATTCACTTTGGATGGTCCCGGGAAGAGACCCAAGACTTCAGATCAGCGATTAGTGGGTCGGCAGGGCCGAAGTCAGTGCAGCACGTGTGGGAAACCGCACGAGGGAGTGTGTCGTTCCAGGGGTTCCGGCTGCTACAAGTGTGGCAGTGATGATCACGTTAGCAGGGACTGCCCACGGGGGGCAAGCCCTTTATGTTTTCACTGCAATTAGGTGGGCCACAAGAGGACCGACTGCCCGACGATGAGGGGAGGAGCAGGTAGTGCGCTCGCCCGAACGACTATGAGGTTTACAGATGGGCGAGAGGGTAGTGCCTTGCAGTGACAGATGCGGAAGATCTGGATTACAGTAAGGAATGTTGCAGGTACGTATCTATGGCTATTTTCATTCCTATGTGAATTAGGGAAGTTGTTACCCTGGACTCAGGCAATTTTATGTATGATTTGTCTCTCTGCTTGTATTTGTATCGTGTTTTGGAATTGTTGTATGCCAATTGCATACCAGGAGCTATTAGTAGCTAGTGTAGGTCATCTTTCACTTCGGGTTCGAAGTGTCCAATATCATCTCGGTTATGGTTGAAAATGGTTCGGGGAGTGGTCAGCCACCATTACCAGGGTTTGATGATTCTAATCTGGGCGTTCGGGATGGCTTTCGGAAGCATCAAGAAAAGTGGCTTATCACCAAGGAGTCTGTGCCAAGTTATTCGGGCTATAAGGACAGTAGTCAGAGCTTAGAGGATTTTTTTTAGCATCAGGGATGCGGGAGGTGTTCATCTAGTATTCGGTAATCATACGGTAGTTGGAGTGGGCTAGAGACGGATCGCTAGCAGGGATAGGGCGATGGTGGTGATCATGCCTATCGTGTAAGGAAGGAAGGAATGGAAATCTTCGGGTTTTCGCAGGCAGTAAAGACTTAGCTGAGGCTAAGTGGGGGACAAACAATCAGGTTATGGGAGTAGAAGGGTTTTTGAAACTAGGTTAAGTTTCGCTCTCCTATTAGGAAGAAAGACGGCTCAGGTGACTGTATGATTGGAGGATAGTGTAAATTGGAAGTTGGGAAAAACTTGCCAATTGTGAGACCTCATTCTCGAAATTTCCGGTTGCGGATTACATAGGAATCGGTTGGGAGTTCCATTTGGGACATGAGTACCACTAGGGAGTACTCGATTGTGCTGTATGATCAACTATGGGTTAGTCGTAGCATACACTAGCAGCTAGTC
This sequence comes from Lactuca sativa, assembly GCF_002870075.4. Classification (NCBI taxonomy): domain Eukaryota; kingdom Viridiplantae; phylum Streptophyta; class Magnoliopsida; order Asterales; family Asteraceae; genus Lactuca; species Lactuca sativa. The sequence goes on along the minus strand of NC_056625.2, from coordinate 69,609,690 downwards.
GGTGTGGAAAGGTGTTGTCAGACTACCGGATGGCCGTAGCATTCACCAGTGGCTAAATAGTAAGAGAAGTATATTTAGACTGCGGTGTGGCCCGTAGCATTAGATTAGACTGCGGTGTGGCCCGTAGCATTAGATTAGACTGCGGTGTAGCCCGTAGCATTAGATAAGACTGCGGTGTGGCCCGTAGCATTAGATTAGTAAGACTGCGGTGTGGCCCGTAGCGTTAGATTAGCAAGACTGCGGTGCGGCCCGCAGCAATCGTATGTGAGTATGGTTAGGCTACGGGCTACACCGCAGTCTAATAACTCTCTCATATGGCGTCCGTTTTAGGCGTTACTTGCCTCATAATTACTATTTTAAGTAGTACTACGACTGCCTAGATGGTGATTTATTCCAAATGTAACACCCAAAGTTTTGAAGACCAAGAAAGGAAAGAAAACCCTAAGTTTAGGGGTCGACTCGGCGAGTCCAAGGAGGGACTCGGCGAGTCCGAGCGGGATCCGGGCCGAGGAGTAAGTGACCGACTCGGCGAGTAGGCCAAGGTGACTCGGCGAGTCTGGTCTGTGCGTGGAAAACCCTAAATTCGGGACTTGGAGCCTATATAAACATCTTAATCTTCTTCCTAGGGTTCCCTTACTGCCTCTTCAGCCCTGGATACCAAACCCTAGCCGTCATATCCTTTGATTGAGCTTTGTTGCCTTGGAAGGTGCATTAAATCTTGGAGAAGGAAGAAGGAACTTGGAGGAGCAAAAAGGGACTATAGATCTGGAGTTTGTGGAGCCTTTCTGAGATATTGAAGGTAATAAGTCGTCCCTCTCTCCTTTAGATCTTCCATGGTTGTGAGATTTGGGGCTTTTAAGCCATGGTTTGTCACCCATTTGAGTTAGAAGCCGGATCTAGAGTTGCTACTTCAGATCCAAGTGTGTTATGGACTAGAGAAGCATAAAGTATCAGCCTTTGAGTCAATGTTGAAGCCCCTTGGCCTTAAACCCTAGTTTATGGTGTATTTCTCTTAGATCTCCTTCTCTACACGTAAAGTTTGCAACTTTACGTGAGGAATAGGCTTGGGAAGGGTAGATCTACAGATTTGAGCCCCTGCATGACTCAAAAGTCCTCTGCATGTATGAAGGACCGGATGGACTCAGCGAGTCCTTTGAGTGGACTCGGCGAGTAGCTTGAAGATGAGGAGGAACTCGACGAGTGGGATGAACAGCTCGTCGAGTCGGATGAAGTTGGGCATGAACTCGACGAGTTGGAAGAACAACTCGGCGAGTTGGATGAAGATTGTCTTGGACTCGGCGAGTCTGTTCTTGGACTCGGCGAGTCAAGTCGCGAAACTCCAAACCCTTCGAGTTTAGACTCGAATCAGTGAGTCGATTAGAGACTCGGTGAGTTGGACAGGTCAGGACTCAGAAATCGGTAGACTCGGCGAGTCATGGACTGACTTGGCGAGTAGAGTCGCGAGTGGAAGGACTCTAGACTTATGAACTCGGCGAGTCAGTAGGGTGACTCGACGAGTAGGGTTGACCTGGAAGGTTGACTTTGACCAGGACTTTGACCCCGGTCATTTTCGGGTCGATCAAGGAGGGGATCATTGAGCTGATGGAGGATCGCCTCCGAGCTTTCAGGAGTGATTTGGCGTCTGGCCAGGCAAGTACGCGCACGCTGTCCTTCAAGCACTTCAGAGGGTGTGGTGCGCCAGATTTTCACGGGGCGAAGAACCCCATTGCTGCCAGGAAATGGATCGCAGACATTGAGTCTGCACAGTTGACGAGCTTCTGCCTGGATGGGTCGAAGGTCCACTTTGCAGCGGCATGTTTGAGAGACAGAGCTAGAGATTGGTGGGAGTCAGTTGGAGACTGATTGGGAGCCTCAGTCATCGAGGCTATGACCTGGTCAGACTTCGTGACTAGGTTTAGGGCGGAGTTTGCGCCGGCAGTGGAGCTTCAGCAGCTGGCTAGAGAATTCCTAGACATGAGACAGACGACAGAGTCGGTGGCGGAGATTACCGCCAAGTTTCGGGAGAGGGCCCTATTAGTTCCTCAGTATGTAGGGGATGATGAGATGCAGGGGACCCGCTATCATGACATGTTGAGAGCAGAGATTCGGGAGCATGTCAGCTTCTCGGCATGCCCAACCTTAGACTCTATGATTGCCAGAGCTAGGAAAAGGGAGATCGATCTGGAGCACATTGCGAAGAGGAAGTCAGATCAGACATTCACTTTGGATGGTCCCGGGAAGAGACCCAAGACTTCAGATCAGCGATTAGTGGGTCGGCAGGGCCGAAGTCAGTGCAGCACGTGTGGGAAACCGCACGAGGGAGTGTGTCGTTCCAGGGGTTCCGGCTGCTACAAGTGTGGCAGTGATGATCACGTTAGCAGGGACTGCCCACGGGGGGCAAGCCCTTTATGTTTTCACTGCAATTAGGTGGGCCACAAGAGGACCGACTGCCCGACGATGAGGGGAGGAGCAGGTAGTGCGCTCGCCCGAACGACTATGAGGTTTACAGATGGGCGAGAGGGTAGTGCCTTGCAGTGACAGATGCGGAAGATCTGGATTACAGTAAGGAATGTTGCAGGTACGTATCTATGGCTATTTTCATTCCTATGTGAATTAGGGAAGTTGTTACCCTGGACTCAGGCAATTTTATGTATGATTTGTCTCTCTGCTTGTATTTGTATCGTGTTTTGGAATTGTTGTATGCCAATTGCATACCAGGAGCTATTAGTAGCTAGTGTAGGTCATCTTTCACTTCGGGTTCGAAGTGTCCAATATCATCTCGGTTATGGTTGAAAATGGTTCGGGGAGTGGTCAGCCACCATTACCAGGGTTTGATGATTCTAATCTGGGCGTTCGGGATGGCTTTCGGAAGCATCAAGAAAAGTGGCTTATCACCAAGGAGTCTGTGCCAAGTTATTCGGGCTATAAGGACAGTAGTCAGAGCTTAGAGGATTTTTTTTAGCATCAGGGATGCGGGAGGTGTTCATCTAGTATTCGGTAATCATACGGTAGTTGGAGTGGGCTAGAGACGGATCGCTAGCAGGGATAGGGCGATGGTGGTGATCATGCCTATCGTGTAAGGAAGGAAGGAATGGAAATCTTCGGGTTTTCGCAGGCAGTAAAGACTTAGCTGAGGCTAAGTGGGGGACAAACAATCAGGTTATGGGAGTAGAAGGGTTTTTGAAACTAGGTTAAGTTTCGCTCTCCTATTAGGAAGAAAGACGGCTCAGGTGACTGTATGATTGGAGGATAGTGTAAATTGGAAGTTGGGAAAAACTTGCCAATTGTGAGACCTCATTCTCGAAATTTCCGGTTGCGGATTACATAGGAATCGGTTGGGAGTTCCATTTGGGACATGAGTACCACTAGGGAGTACTCGATTGTGCTGTATGATCAACTATGGGTTAGTCGTAGCATACACTAGCAGCTAGTCGGTGTGGAAAGGTGTTGTCAGACTACCGGATGGCCGTAGCATTCACCAGTGGCTAAATAGTAAGAGAAGTATATTTAGACTGCGGTGTGGCCCGTAGCATTAGATTAGACTGCGGTGTGGCCCGTAGCATTAGATTAGACTGCGGTGTAGCCCGTAGCATTAGATAAGACTGCGGTGTGGCCCGTAGCATTAGATTAGTAAGACTGCGGTGTGGCCCGTAGCGTTAGATTAGCAAGACTGCGGTGCGGCCCGCAGCAATCGTATGTGAGTATGGTTAGGCTACGGGCTACACCGCAGTCTAATAACTCTCTCATATGGCGTCCGTTTTAGGCGTTACTTGCCTCATAATTACTATTTTAAGTAGTACTACGACTGCCTAGATGGTGATTTATTCCAAATGTAACACCCAAAGTTTTGAAGACCAAGAAAGGAAAGAAAACCCTAAGTTTAGGGGTCGACTCGGCGAGTCCAAGGAGGGACTCGGCGAGTCCGAGCGGGATCCGGGCCGAGGAGTAAGTGACCGACTCGGCGAGTAGGCCAAGGTGACTCGGCGAGTCTGGTCTGTGCGTGGAAAACCCTAAATTCGGGACTTGGAGCCTATATAAACATCTTAATCTTCTTCCTAGGGTTCCCTTACTGCCTCTTCAGCCCTGGATACCAAACCCTAGCCGTCATATCCTTTGATTGAGCTTTGTTGCCTTGGAAGGTGCATTAAATCTTGGAGAAGGAAGAAGGAACTTGGAGGAGCAAAAAGGGACTATAGATCTGGAGTTTGTGGAGCCTTTCTGAGATATTGAAGGTAATAAGTCGTCCCTCTCTCCTTTAGATCTTCCATGGTTGTGAGATTTGGGGCTTTTAAGCCATGGTTTGTCACCCATTTGAGTTAGAAGCCGGATCTAGAGTTGCTACTTCAGATCCAAGTGTGTTATGGACTAGAGAAGCATAAAGTATCAGCCTTTGAGTCAATGTTGAAGCCCCTTGGCCTTAAACCCTAGTTTATGGTGTATTTCTCTTAGATCTCCTTCTCTACACGTAAAGTTTGCAACTTTACGTGAGGAATAGGCTTGGGAAGGGTAGATCTACAGATTTGAGCCCCTGCATGACTCAAAAGTCCTCTGCATGTATGAAGGACCGGATGGACTCAGCGAGTCCTTTGAGTGGACTCGGCGAGTAGCTTGAAGATGAGGAGGAACTCGACGAGTGGGATGAACAGCTCGTCGAGTCGGATGAAGTTGGGCATGAACTCGACGAGTTGGAAGAACAACTCGGCGAGTTGGATGAAGATTGTCTTGGACTCGGTGAGTCTGTTCTTGGACTCGGCGAGTCAAGTCGCGAAACTCCAAACCCTTCGAGTTTAGACTCGAATCAGTGAGTCGATTAGAGACTCGGTGAGTTGGACAGGTCAGGACTCGGAAATCGGTAGACTCAGCGAGTCATGGACTGACTCGGCGAGTAGAGTCGCGAGTGGAAGGACTCTGGACTTATGAACTCGGCGAGTCAGTAGGGTGACTCGACGAGTAGGGTTGACCTGGAAGGTTGACTTTGACCAAGACTTTGACTTTGACTTGAGTTGACTTAGTTGACTTTCGGGAGATAGTTAGACTAAGGGTTGCATTGATATTGGTAGCTGGGGGAGCTAGTGGAGCAGGAGTTCAGAGAGTTGTCGGTCAGCAACCAGAGGATTATCAGCAGAGTTCAGCAGTGCGAGGTGAGTCTCCTCACTGTTTGTATGGGTCTAAGGCACCAATGCCGGCCCATTTAGAATATGAATGAAAGACCAGGGGGCGGCTCCTGGCACACAGTATGTTATTATGTACGGTAGGAAGACCCGGGGGTTAGCCCTAGGCAATATGCATGAAAGACCAGGGGGCGGCTCCTGGCACACAATATGTTATTATGTACGGTAGGAAGACCCGGGGGTTAGCCCTAGGCAATATGCATGAAAGACCAGGGGGCGGCTCCTGGCACACGATATGTTATTATGGATGATAGGAAGACCCGGGGGTTAGCCCTAGGCAATACGTATGAAAGACCAGGAGGTGGCTCCTGGCGCGTTGTATGCTATTATATATGAAAGACCAGGAGGTGGCTTCTGGCACACTGTATGTTGTTTAGCTAAGTAGAGTAGTATGTATAGTTGTCTTTGTGATACTTGCCTAAAAGACCAGGGGGTGGCCCTTGGCACATGTCTGTAAGACCAGGGGGTGGCCCTTGGCACTTGTCTGTAAGACCCAGGGAGCGGCCCAGGCTTGACCAGGAAGACCACGTGCGGCCCGTGGCATAATGGCAAGACTATGTTTGGCACATAGCACCTTACTTGATTATGGATAAGTCGGTTATGTATGGTTCTTGGCTATGAATGGTTTGTATGGTATGTGGTATCTGGGGAAATCACTAAGCTTCGTGCTTACGGCTTTCAGTTTTGGTTTCAGGTACTTCCGGTAGCGGATGATGGAGCTCGGGATGATCGCATGGCACACACCATAGATTAGTCAGCCTGAGAATGTTTTACTCTGATAATGAACCTGTGTTTTGAAAACTAATACTCTGTTTATGTTTTGAAATGATGATTTTACCTTAAGTGATACTTTATAAAAAGAAATTTTTAGTCTTGAATTTTGGGACGTTACACCAAAAGTCAACCAATCTCCTTGTAGTTTTTGTCGTTGTAACCTTTTAAGTATGGTAGATATTTACTTATTTCAAAATCCATATCTCACCCGTACTTGTAATATCCTGAAGTGAGGTACTTCTAAATTAAACCATTTAATTCATTTATGTTGCATTTGGTACCAAAGTTCAAGGAATGTATGCAAGAGGGCCTTAATGGCATTGTCATAATTTTGGGCCTTCAGAGTATGCCATGCGTACGTGGTGTACGCGGAGCGTACTAGGGCGTGCTTTCCAGATAAGGAAACCCATTTTTTAGGGTTTGTTTGTTATTTAAGCACTCTTATGGCCTCATTTCCTTTACTTTATCATCCTCCACCTTCTCATACATGTTTTCAACCCTAATATCCTCTTGAAGAGCCATTTCTAAGCTTATGTGTGTGTTTTGGTGCTTTTGAAGAAGAAGGAAAGGAAGCCAAACTCATCTTAAAGGAGTGGAACACTTGGATCTAGTATTCCTTAACCATTTTCAACCATTTTAAGGTATAAAGCTTGCAACTTTATCCCTCTAGCATATAGATTTAGATTTAGATGTCTTTATGGAGCTTTTTGGTCCAAAAATGTTAGATCTTGAATATGGCAAATTCTTGACCTTTGAGTTGTCCTTTCAGACCCTAGGAGGGGTCTTAAGTCATAAAGATGGGTTCCAAATGGCTAGTATTGCTTCTTGCATCATTTTGAAGGTCTTAGTGGAATAAGACCTTGTGTTAAGCACTTATTGGACATGCTAGGTCATAAAGTTAGAGACTTTATGATTCCTAGGTGGATTTTAGCAATGGATCTAAATTATGGACGTAAGAGCTTAAGCCATTAAGCTCTTAATGGAGTTTGGGACTTGCAGGGGTACGCCCCACGTACGAGGTCAACCACCCCGATGGTGTTCAACTACGAGGTTGCGTGTACGCCCAGCGTACCTCCGGAGTACGCCCTGCGTACACACCCTGAGATGACTCGGTCGGGTTGAATCAGTTGGGTTAAATCAGTTGGCCTAGTTGGTTTGACCACTTGACCTTTTTCTCAAGTTTGACCAAGTTTGACCTTGAGGGTATTTTGGGTACTTTGGGATTTTGATGGAAATTGGTCATTGGTAGGAATAGGTGTCAGTTAGAGAGCTGAGGTTTGAAGTCGGGACCTCATCAACTTCTGTTCAATTTGTGAGGTGAGTTTTCCTCACTATACTTATGGGTCGAAGGCACCAAGGTCGACCCTTTGGATTCGATATCCTCTGATGCATGTTATTGTATTGTAGTGATCTGTTAGATCAGAATCTTGGTATATATGATAATGCTATTCTTAGTGATATGTAGATCTGTCTGACTTTTTGTAGACTGTTATATGATTAACTATTATATGTGCACATGTTTGCTTGGTGATTGAGGGTTTACTGCTGTGTGTGTGAGCCAACAGACCGAGGGCATTCCAACTTGATGGTTGAGTAGGCTTGAGGGTATTCCATCCCGAGGATGACAGGACCCGTTGTGTATTGACATTCCAACCCGATGGTTGAGGGGCCTGGGGTGTAACGACCCAATTTTCACTCCCAGAAATTTCATTTAAAATAAGTGGTTTGTAAAACATTTGTAGTAAAACATCATCCGATCATATCATTTCATAAAACATATCTCGTGTCTGAGAACCCAAAACATGAAAATAATAATAATAATGTCAGATTACAATCCCAAAACATCTCGTAATGCAGAAAACCAATGTGTGTGTGTATGATGTGTCGCTACCGCGCTAGCTCCTTCCCCTTCCCTGAAGAGGTACCTGAAACCAAAACTGAAAACTGTAAGCACGAAGCTTAGTGAGTTCCCCCACCGTACCACATACCAGATAATCACATAACATACATATATTGTCAGGCATATATGGGTGCCCGACCTACCCCTTCAGCCCTCTCGACCGGATACTGACTAGCATATCTGGGTGCTGGTCTCCCCTTCGGTCCTCTCGACCGGATGCTGACTAGCATACATGGGTGCTGGTCTCCCCTTCGGTCCTCTCGACCGGATACTGGGGGCTATTTCACCCCTACCACTACCACGTGGCACGTATCACATAATCTATCTAGGATGGCTGGGCATGACTGCCCCCTTCGGTCCTATCGACCGGTAATCTGGGGACTATCTCCCCTACTGTCACTAGCACATAGCATCATATCATACTAGCACATAAACATAATACAGGTAGTAGCAACCCTAGATGAATATCACAGAGACAATCATCTAATCATACAACTCCTACTAGTGAGCCGGCATTGTGGCCTTAGACCCACTGTTACTGGAAGGTAACTCACCTCGTAGTAGCTGTTGAACTGTGCGGGAATCCTCCGACTGCCGCTGCTGCTGCTCCGGAAATCCTCCTGCTAAAATTCCCATAAAACACTTGTAACATCCCGGAATATCAAGACTAGAGTTGAAGGGATAAAAGTGTAAGTGTGAGAGGGCAACTCGGCGAGTCCACGAGTGGACTCGGCGAGTAGGGTCGCGACTCTAGTCGCGTGTTAAGTGACCAACTCGGCAAGTAGCATGGATGGACTCGGCGAGTTGGTGCTGAATGGAGAAAACCCTAATTTCGAAGGATGAGCCCTATATAAAGAACATAACACATCTTCCCCAGCCTCTTTACATTCCCTTTGAGTCCCAGAAACCCTAAATTCATGTGAGCCTTCCTTGGTGAGAGATCAGAGCCTTAGAGGAGGTAATCTTCGAAGGAAATTGAAGAGCAAGAAGAGTAGAGCAAGGGGCTTTGCAGAGAATTGGTTCATTCATCAATAAGAGCCTTCATTTGAGGTAATAATCTTCTGTTTGAGCTTTTGTGCATCTAGATCTATCATTTGTGGGGGTTTGGGGGCAGTAATGAGGTCCATCTCAAGTTTGGTGTAAGATCTGAGGTTGCTACCTCAGATCTAGGTTGTTAATGATCCAAAAAGCCATAAAGTCTATGCTCAAGAGTTGTTGGTGAAGTTCTTTTGTCCCAAACCCTAGCCCTAGAGTTTAAAATGCCTAGATCTCGTTGGATCCACGTAAAGTTTGCCACTTTACGTGATGGATGGCTTGTAAAAGAGTAGATCTATGGTTTAGAGCTTCGGCATGGCTTGGAAAGCCTCTGTATGGTTTCAGATCTAGGGGTACTCGACGAGTCACAAGGTTGTACTCGGCGAGTTGCTTGAAGATAGGTTGGAACTCGACGAGTTGGAAGAACAACTCGGCGAGTTGGATGAATATGGTCAGGAACTCGGCGAGTTGGAAGAACAACTCGGCGAGTTGGTTTCAGATAGCCTTGGACTTGGCGAGTCTGTTCTTGGACTCAGCGAGTCTGGTCGTGAGGTCCTAACCTTTTTTCTGGTTGAGCTGTGAATCGGTGAGTCAAGGGGTGACTTGGCGAGTTGAGTCGCGGATTAGGGAATTTCTGTGCATGGGGACTCGGCGAATAGAGTTAGTTGGGGGTTGACTTTGACCAAGGGTTGACCAGTTGACTTCCAGGGGCATTTTGGTAATTGTTGGATATTGTTTTGAGTTCATTGTTTTGGTGGTTGGCCAATGGTGGAGATCGTATCAGTGGTCGGAGCAGCTTGGGTTTATCTGTTCAGTCGGCAGTTGCAAGGTGAGTTATCCTAACTATATCAACAGGATCTACGGCACCAAGGCCGGCCCTTTATCGGATTGAGATCCGGGTATCATTGTTATGTTATTGCTTTGTTGTGTTGCATCCTGGTAGTTAGGATGGTATATTTTAGACACCTGGTTAAGGTCGGTATTTTGGTATATAGGATGATGCTATGCTAGTGACCGGTTAGGTCGGTATCCTGGTTACGATGATGTTATGCTATGTGATCTGTTAGATCGGTTTGATTGGATGTGATATATTATATGATTGAATGTTTATGTGCACATGGTTGATTGGACTGGGGTTGGGTTGAGGCGAGACCTGCTTTGTGCTGTAGACCAACATACCCAGGGCGTACCGATTATCCCGAAGGCCCAGCGAGCGGTCCGGATAGGCTGTAGGCCTCAAGAGGGCGGACCAGACGTGCTGAGGCTCGCAGAGTGGACCAGGCCGACTGAAGGCCCGGTGCGGGCGGACCAGTCATACTGTAGACTCAGAGAGTGGACCAGGTGGATTGAAGGCCCGGTGCGGGCAGACCAATCACACTGTAGACTCGATGTATGTGGTTAGACTCGGAGGGTGGACCAGGTGGACTGAAGGCCGGTGCGGCGGACCAGTCACACAGTAGACCCGAAGTGCATGGCTGTTCTGTGTTCTGTTATGATATGGCATGTTATGCGTGTATGGTATATGTGGTTGGTATTTTGGGGATATCTCACTAAGCTTTCGGGCTTACAGTTGTGATTTAATGTTTTTCAGGTTCTTCAGGAGACCGTGGCAAGGCAAAGGCGTGATCGTATCGGTCCTCATGATTATGTTTTGTGCTGTGATTCTGGGAAGACTCTGAAATAATTGTATTGAAAACCCTTTTGTAATAGTTTTATGAAATCGGGTTTTTTTTTTTGAAAAGTTTAAATTGGTTGAAATTTTATGGTCGTTACAACACTTAGTCAGAAACTGACATCTACTCTTAGGGTAAAATGACCATTTTACCCCTTGATCAAGTCAAAGTCAAAGTCCAGTTCTAGTTGACCTGACTCGCCGAGTTAGCTCGCCGAGTCCCTATCCTTCCATTAGACCTCATACCCATCTCTACTCGTCGAGTTAGGCGATGACTCGACGAGTTTTCCTTCTAAATGAACACTGACTGAATCCTCATCCGACTCGCCGAGTTATATGAACAACTCGTCGAGTTCATCATCAACTGATACTCATGTCCTGCCTCTGACTCGCCGAGTTATATGAACAACTCGTCAATTTACTCTTCATCCTATGAACACGTTCTGTCCTCGACTCGCCGAGTTGATGAACAACTCATCGAGTTCTATGAAGATTGCCTTGGATTTTCTCAAAAACGGCTAGGGTTCGCTATGAGAAGTGTTTGGGAGCATAAAGGGGGAATGGAGGCTGCATAAAGTCGTTTAAATAGGGTGCAAACCCATGGATTAGGGTTTTTTGTCCAGACAGCGGCTACTCGCTAAGTCCGGGACCCGACTCGCCGATTCCGCAACTTAAACTCCGCGCCTCATCCTACTGCTACTCGGCGAGTCAGTCCTTCGACTCGCCGAGTCAAAGGCTAAAAATGCAAAAATAACTGAAGATTTAATAACATAATACGTACCAAGAATCAGGTGCTACAAATCTCCCCCACTTATTTTGGAATTCGTCCTCGAAGTCTGCTGCTTGATCCTGAAACAGCTCGGGGTAGTGCTCCATCATCTCATCCACCGACTCCCAAGTCCACGCCGACCCCTTCCGGTGCTGCCATTGCACCTTCACGAGTTCTACTCTTTTGTTCCTCATATCCTACGACTTCCGGTCAAGGATCGCTACAGGCCACTCGATGTAATTCAGGCTGCCATCAACCTGAATGTCCTCCAAGGGTACCATTGCTGAGTCATCCATGAGGCACTTTCGTAGTAGAGAAACATCGAAAGTGCTGTGTATCTGACTGAGTTCGGGTGGCAAATCCAGTCGGTACACCACCTTGCCCACCCGATCTACAACCCTGAAGGGTCCAATGTACCTGGGGCCCAACTTTCCCCGCTTCCTGAATCGAATGACGCCTTTCTAAGGCGACACCTTTAGGAGAACCATATCTCCGACCTGGAACTCCAGGTCGGATCGATGCTTATCGGCATAACTTTTCTACCGACTCTGAGCAGTCTGAAGCCTGCTCCGGACCTGCTGAATCTTTTCTGCCGTCTTGAGCACTACTTCGGTGCTCCCCATGACTCTCTGGCCAACCTCGCCCCAGCATATCGTGGTCCTGCACCTCCTCCCATACAACACCTCGAAAAGAGGACGGTCGATGCTCGCATGATACCTATTATTATACGAGAACTCCGCCAACGGAAGGTAGGTATCCCAGCTTCCTTCGAAGTCTAAAACACAAGCCCGCAACATGTCCTCCAGATTCTGGATGATCCGCTCGCTCTGGCCATCTGGCTGCGGGTGAAAGGCGGTGCTGAAATGCAGACGAGTACCCAAATCGTCGTGGAATTTCTTCCAAAACCTGGATGTGAACTGCACATCCCTATCCGAAATCATCGAAACTGGCACTCCGTACCGGGCCACCACCTCTCTGATATATAGATATCGGCCCATTTCTCGGCCGAGATGCTCTCCTGTATTGGGATAAAATGGGCGCTCTTGGTCAATCGATCAACGATGACCCATATCGAATCCACTCCCCGCGTGGTCCTGGGAAGCTTGGTGATAAAATTCATCGTAATATCCTCCCATTTCCACAGCGGGATATCCAACGGCTGCATCTTGCCGTAAGGTCTCTGAAGCTCGGCCTTGACCTTCCTGCAGGTCAAGCACCGCTCCACGTACCATGCCACATCCCGCTTGATGCAGGGCCACCAATAGTCCCGACGAAGATCCCTATACATGTTCGTCGCCCCGGGATGAATGGAGAATTGGGATTTGTGCACCTCCTCTGTCATAGTCAAGATCTGGCGCACACCTCCGAGGTATGACACCCACACCATACGGTGTAATGTCAGTAATCCCCTGCTGTCATAGTCGAAGGAGGAAACCTGACCCACTATGCGCTCACTCTTCCGATGTTCCTCCTTCATGGCCTCCTGTTGGGCCTCCCAAATCCGCTCCAATAGCGGAGTCACCACTGTCATCCGCATGCATATATCCCTGATCGGCGCCGCCTTGCGGCTAAGAACATCGGCCACCACATTGGCCTTACCCGGGTGATAAAGGATCTCGCAATCGTATTCCTTTACCACATCCATCCACCGACGCTGCCTCATGTTTAGATTCGGCTGATCCATGAGGTACCTTAAACTCTTATGGTCCGTGTAAATGGTACAACGAATCCCATAGAGGTAATGACGCCAAATCTTGAGGGCGAACACAACAGCCCCCAGCTCGAAGTCATGCGTCGGGTAATTTGCCTCGTGAGGCTTCAACTGCCTCAACGCGTAGGCGATGACATGCCCTCTCTGCAGCAACACCGCACCGAAACCTGAGATGGACGCGTCGCAGTACACAAAAAAATCCTCCATGCCCTTTGGCATGGCTAAGATTGGGGCCTCACACAATCTCTGTCTCAGTGTCTCGAACGGTGCCTGCTGCTCAGGCCCCTAACGAAAGACCATGACCTTCCTTGTTAGCCTGGTCAACGGTACAACTATCTTGGAGAAATCCTGGATGAATCTCCGATAATAGCCCGCTAAACCCAGGAAACTCCGGATCTCGGATGGAGACTTCGGAACCTCCCATCTCATCACGGCCTCCACCTTGGTCGGGTCTATTGAAATCCCGTCCTGGTTGATAAGGTGCCCAAGAAACTGCACCTCGTGCAACCAAAACTCACACTTGGAGAACTTAGCATATAAGCGTTCTCTCCTCAGGGTCTCTAACACCTCTCAGAGATGCCCCTCGTGCTCCTCCTGCGTCTTGGTATAAACCAAGATGTCATCAATGAAAACTATCATAGACCGATCCAGCATCGGTCTGCACATGCGGTTCATGAGGTCCATGAACGTGGCAGGAACATTGGTGAGCCCAAACGGCATCACCACGAACTCATAATGGCCATAGCGCGTCCAAAACGCGGTCTTCTGCACATTTTTAACTTGAACGCAAATCGATCTTGGAGAACCAAGATGCTCCCTGTAACTGATCAAAGAGATCATCAATCCTCAAGTGAGGGTAACGGGTCTTCACTGTTACCTTGTTCAGCTCCCAATAGTCTATACACATCCGATGCGACTCGTCCTTCTTCTTCACAAATAGAATCGGGGCTCCCCAGGGTGAAATTTTCGGTTTAATGAATCCTTTGTCTAACAGCTCCTGCAGCTGTGTAGACAACTCCTGCATCTCGGGAGGAGCCAACCGATACGGTGCCTTGGCTATCAGAGCTGTACTATGGACTAGGTCGATTCTGAACTCCACCTGCCTCTCTGGAGGTATCCCAGAAAACTCCTCAGGGAATACATCCACAAACTCTCGAACCACGGGCACGTCGCCCACTGCCGCCTTACCCGCCTCCCGGGAGTCTATTACATAAGCGACATATCCTGCACAACCCTGCTGAAGGTAACGCCTTGCCCTCGCCACCGAGCATAAGGTTGGCCCTCGTTGTGGTCTCTCACCCTGAATCACCAACTCTCCCCCACTTGTGGCTCTGACTCGCACTAGCTGCTACGCGCAGTCTATCACTACTCCATTGGGGCTCAGCAAATCTATACTAGTAATGAACTTGTTTCCCCGCAACGGAATGGGAACCAGGTCAACCAGATACCGCTCCTCAAATAATCTCAATACACAATCCCGGAAAACCTCTGATGCTCGAACCGACCGGTCGTCCGCAATCTCCACCTCTAAAGGGCAATCCAACCTGCCCGAAGACTCAGGAAACTTCTTGCTAAGCGCAAGAGAAACAAATGATCGGGTAGCCCCCGAATTGAACAACACCTGAACTGGGATACCGTTCACATGGAACGATCCTAAGCAGAGCACATACATATAACATATCAAAATTACAGCAGCATAACATAAAAGCATAAATAAAGAATCATACCCGTCACCACATCGGGTGTGGCGCGTGCCTCCTCTGTTGTTAGCTGAAAGGCCCGACTCCTCACCACTTGAGCCTCCGACTTGCCCTGCCGGACATCTGTGATCCGCAGGGTCACTGGAGCTAGCGCCTTCACTGGCGCTGATGCTGCTGTCAACTGGGGGCAATTGGCCTTCTTGTGGCCACTCTGGTTGTAGTGGAAGCACAACAACTCAGACGTCGAGAAGACAGTTGCAGGGACAATACAATCCCTGCTAAAATGCCCTAACTTGCCGCACTTATAACAGCCTGACGATCCCAACTTGCACGGTCCCTCGTGCGTCTTGCCGCATTTCCTGCAGCGGCTTCGCTCCTGTTGGCCTTTTGGCCCAGCATCTGATCCCTTGGGCTTCTTCCCCGAAGCCCCTGTAACCTGTCCCTCCTCAGCCTTCCTCTTCCAGATATGCTCCAGATCAATCTCCCTTTCCCTAGCCCTAGCAATCATGGAATCCAGGGTAGGGCAAGCTGAAAAACTAACATGCTCCCGGATGTCAGCTCGTAGCATGTCATGGTAGCGGGTCCGCCTCATATCCTCATCACTTGCATACTGGGGCACTAACAACGCCCTCTCCTGGAACTTGGCGGTGATCTCCGCCATAGTCTCCGTCGTCTGCCTCATATCTAAAAACTCTCTGGCCAGCTGCTGAAGCTCGACAGCCGGCACATACACTGCCCTGAATCTGGTCACAAAGTCCGACCAGGTCATAGCCTCAACAACCGAGACTCCCAATGCGGCACCAACGGACTCCCACCAATCTCTAGCTCGGTCTCGTAAACACCCTGCTGCAAACCTCACCTTCGACCCCTCGGGGCAGAAGCTAGTCAACTGTGCAGACTCGATGTTTGCAATCCACCGCCTGGTAGCTATGGGGTCCTTCGTTCCGTGAAAATCCGGCGCACCACTGCCCCTGAAGTCCTTAAAGGACAGTGTGCAAGATCCTTACTGGCCAGATGCCATGTCGCTCCTGAATGCCCTGAGACGATCCTCCATCAACTAAACTATCCCTTCCTCGATCGACTCGAAATAATGGGATTTGACTCAAGGATGCCCCTGGTGATCTTTGACGTGATGAACTCGCGTAGCCTCTCATCCCCTAGCTCGGAACCTGATCCCGAACTTGATACCTCTCCTGAACTGCCAACTGCTGGCCTCGATCGTAGTACCACCATTTTGCAATATATATATATATATATATATATATATATATATATATATATATATATATATATACAACTGTTAGTGATACTAATACCTCTCGAGGAACCACATCCACTACAGGCTCCCTGGTCTTATCTCGACCTTCCTCCGTTCGGCTACAAATCCTATGCTTTCAGTAGTACGGGCCCATACTACCTTCCACATCTATCCGTACCTTCTTCAAGGACTGCCTTGACTCCACCAGATCCCTTTTTACCACTGCTGATCTCTGCTATCTTTATCCTAGGCTTACCCTAGGAAAATCCTTGACTCCGCTTTAACCAATCCTCAGCTGCTGAAGGCCTCCTTGTAATACCAATTAGCCATCACCTGAATACCATCACATGTGACGAGGCTCAGATAATCCTTCGAGTAAAAGACTCGTCCCTACAACGGTTGGACTCAAACGAGAGCTGCGCAGCCGGGCCAAATCCAACACTCTGAGATTATCCAACCCTAATCTCATGTGATGTGATGTATTCACCTAACGGCTAACTCCCATCACTTGGAGTCCCACAAAGCACAAAGCAAGTAGCATTCGGATACAGGAACTACTCAAGAAAATCTATTCTCATAACGAGAAACTGCACTAGCATACAATGCTGAACTCATACTATCAGGCATAACCTAATCAGGCTATTCTACTACTGTCTACTCAATTTCTAGCATGCAATTCTCATAAGGCTGGAACACATAAAGCAGGCACATAAGGCATCCTCCTAGATCCTTAGTCCTATTCTAGCATGTTGTTTTACTGAAACTGATAAACATAGCATAACATTGTATGGGTACTTTGGGGAATACTTACTTGTGCTCGGCCAGTCGCGCACATCACACACTTCGTTCTTTCTTAAAACTCTTTACTTAATCTTTTAGAAAACTTTTTTTTCGAAATCCTTTAATCCCTTGGTTTGAGTTCAGACACTACCGAAGGTGTGTCCGAATCCCTCAAACCAAGGCTCTGATACCAACTTGTAACGACCCAATTTTCACGCCCAAAAATTTCATTTAAAATAAGTGGTTTGTAAAACATTTGTAGTAAAACATCATCCGATCATATCATTTCATAAAACATATCTCATGTCTAAGAACCCAAAACATGAAAATAATAATAATGTAAGAGTACAATCCCAGAACATCTCGTAATGCGGAAAACCAATGTGTGTGTGGATGATGTGCCGCTACCGCGCCAGCTCCTTCCCCTTCGCTGAAGAGGTACCTGAAACCAAAGCTGAAAACTGTAAGCACGAAGCTTAGTGATTTCCCCCCATCTTACCACATACCAGATAATCACATAACATACATATATTGTCAGGCATATATGGGTGCCCGACCTACCCCTTCGGCCCTCTCGACCGGATACTGACTAGCATATTTGGGTGCTGGTCTCCCCTTCGGTCCTCTCGACCGGATGCTGACTAGCATACATGGGTGCTGGTCTCCCCTTCGGTCCTCTCGACCGGATACTGGGGGCTATTTCACCCCTTACCACTACCACATGTCACGTATCACATAATCTATAGAGCATGGCTGGGCATGACTGCTCCCTTCGGTCCTATCGACCGGTAATCTGGGGACTATCTCCCTTACTGTCACTAGCACATAAACATAACACAGGTAGTAGCAACCCTAGATGCATATCACAGAGACAATCATCTAATCATACAACTCCTACTAGTGGGCCAACATTGTGGCCTTAGACCCACTGCTACTGGAAGGTAACCTACCTCGTAAGCTGCTGAACTGTGCGGGAATCCTCCGACTGCCGCTGCTGCTGCTCCGGAAATCCTCCGGCTAAAATAACTACAAAACACTTAGTCAGAAACTGACATCTACTCTTAGGGTAAAATGACCATTTTACCCCTTGACCAAGTCAAAGTCAAAGTCAACTTCTAATTGACCTGACTCGCCGAGTTGGCTCGCCAACTCGCCGAGTCCCTATCCTTCCATTGAACCTCATACCCGTCTCTACTCGTCGAGTTAGGCGATGACTCGACGAGTTTTCCTTCTAAATGAACACCGACTGAATCCTCATCTGACTCGCCGAGTTGTATGAACAACTCATCGAGTTACTCTTCATCCTATGAACACGTTCTGTCCTTGACTCGCCGAGTTGATGAACAACTCGTCGACTTCTATGAAGATTGCCTTGGATTTTCTCAAAAACGGCTAGGGTATTCCAACCTGATGGTTTAATAAATGAATGAAGATTTAATAACAGAATACGTACCAAGAACCATTTGCTACATGGGGTATTCCAACCTGATGGTTAACTATACCTATATTGTATTGGCATTCCAACCCAATGGTTGAGGAGCCTGGGGTATTCCAACCCGATGGTTGATTGGACCCGACATGCTATTATCATATATGTTAATTGTTTGTGTGTTGGTATTTTGGGGGATCTCACTAAGCGTTGGCTTATAGTTTTGAGTTATGTTGCAGGTACTTCAGATGATCGCGGGAAGGCGAAGGCATAATCGTACACCTCCTCATGTTTTGTCTTATGATTTTGGGAGACTGATGTTAAAAATGTTTTGAAAACTATGTTTGTAAACAATTTGTGAATTTGGGTTTTTTTTTTAAGTTTAAATTTACCATGATTTTAATGGATGTTATGCTACTATGTCAGATTCTTACGAAACTTATATTTCTAGAATCGCGCTGATGTAAGGAGTATAAATATGGTAACCTGCTCTCAAAGTGAAGCGACTTTTTGCATACTTAGTTTTGAGCCTAATGGTTGACGTAATTATGGATAGAAAATCCGAATATATTAAAATATATCTTGTGCTTACAAGGTTGTCCTTATTACATTTTTACGTCCTATCGTTTAATATTAACGGCGGTTGGTGACGGATTCTCTGAGTTGTCACATGATGGTCCAAGTGAGTCTAAGGATCAAGAAAGGCAACAAGGTCGGAATTCTGATTTAGTGAAGAATTTTAATCATATTTAGAATTATGAATCTATAATTTCTAAGCCATTTTATGTGCACGATGATGATGTTGGTTGGTGGTTTGATTATGGTGCAACAATTCATGTTTACAATTATCTTCGTTGGTTTAAAGAGTGTTAACCAATTGAAGATGTATATGTTGTGAAGATGGGTAACGTTGCAACTGAACCAATCAAAGGATTAGGATGTGTTCTACTTAATTTTACTTTTGGAAAATTTTGTGTTTAGACAATGTGTTGTATGTACTAGGGATTCGAAAGAATCTCTTATATGCAATTGTGTTAAATAAGAGTGGCTACAAACAAGTGTTGGAAAGTGAGTATATCTTGTCAAGACATGATGCCTTTGTTGGATTTGGTTTGTATGTAATTCTATGATTAGGCTTAATCTTAATTATCCTTCTTATGATAATTTGATTCACATGACTTCAACTAGTACCGACAATAACTTAGATAAAGCAAATTTATGATATGCTAGACTAGGACATGTTCATTTTAAAAGATTAAAAGAGATGTCTAAAATGAGTTTACTACTTAGTTTTTAAATGAATATGAAAAGCGTAAAACTTGTATGTTAATTAAGATCACAAGACAACATTTTAAGGATGTTAAGAGGGAAAGCAAAGTGTTGGAACTCATACATAGTGATATGCATTTTTTTTCTCATTTGGATACCTAGAAAACTCTTTTTAATCATGTTCAAAGTGTTCATTTTGTATCCTATATACTTTTCTTTAATAAAAAATATATACTTCTCGTTGGTATTTTCTTTTATTTTTTGTTAAATTCTAATAAAAATAAGTATTTTCTCAAAATTCCGGAATTATTAATTGAATTTTAGATTTGTTATTGAAATTTTGGAGTAACTTTTTTTTTTTTTTTTTTTTTTAATGTTTGGAATCCTAATACTTGTCTAAAATATATTTTTTTTTTTGTTAGAAAAAATGTCATCCACTCTATAAAAAATAGATCATTTTCAAAAATATATATATATTTTTTATTATTTTCTTTAATATTTATATCCCTATATTTTAATAAAACCATATGTATATACATTTTTCTTATATATAAATTTTCTTATATATAAAATGCTCCAACAATTTTGGACAGTTTTTGATATTGAGATATTGTGTTTGCAAAAGCTCCCAAATTTTATTGGATAAAGGAAAAAATATATATATTTATCGACAATCAAGGGGTAGATTAGTACTTTGACATGACAATGGCCAAGTAGAAAAAGCCCCTCTGGCCTCCCCATTTTTTCTCCCCTATCCTTGATGTTCTTATAAACACCCCATCAAGCTCTACTCCCCACACAAGATTCTCTCTCTTTCTCTCTCTCTAAAACACACACAAATTTGCATGGTTTTCAAAACCCAAATCAAATTGTGATTCATGGGTGTCATCTCTCTCTGCTACCACATGACTGTAATTCTAATCACTTGCTTTTTTAGGCATAAGCCCCATCTCCCAATCATCGTCTAATTTTAACCCTTTTAAAAAAAAAGTCAAACACAGGAACTTCAAAAATCACTCTCATAAAGCAATGGAAATGGAAGGTGGAATGATGTTTGAAGCTTTGCTCAAAAATCAAAGCCTTTCTTTTCACTCCCCTTGGGTTCCCAATTCCTTTCATGGTAATTTCTTAAAATCTTTTTCAATACCCATCAACAAATCTTCATTGTTGAATTGTTTTCTTCATTTTACAAGTTATTTCTCTGCATTTTCTTTTAGAAAAGATAAGTTCTTTGAGTTAATGTCGGAATAATGTAATAGTAGGTTCGTAATTTACATGTATTAAAAGACGAAAATTTTAAGTTTCAAATAACGTTAATGTCGAAATCATATTTGAATTTAATCTTAATCATCATAATTCTTTTCTAGTCGTTATTAAATCCAATATACGAAAGGAAAAAAAGTTATTGTTTTTATAAAAACGAATTAATGCTTTCTAGTTTGTGTAAGAGTATTTAACCTTATATTTTTCAACCATTTACAGAAGAAAAATCAAATAAAAAGAAGCAACCGGAAAACGAGGAAAACTCCGACGATGACTACGAAAAATGTTTCCGGCAACCGGAGAAGAAAAGAAGGCTAACGGTGGATCAAGTTCAGTTTCTTGAAAGAAGTTTTGAGGAAGAGAATAAGCTCGAACCAGAAAGAAAAATTCAGCTTGCAAAAGAGCTTAATTTGCAGCCACGACAGGTCGCAATCTGGTTTCAAAATCGTCGAGCAAGATGCAAAACAAAGCAACTTGAAAAAGACTACGAGATCTTGAATTCAAGCTATGATAAACTCAAATCAGAGTTTGATTGTCTTCAAAAACACAATGACACATTGAAACATGAGGTACTTGAGTACTTCCCCTATTTTCCTTTGTTTTTTAGGTGTAACTTTTGAAAGAAAAGAACTAAATGAAACATATTGTAATGTGGGTAAATTCAGAAACTAACTTTTTATGCCAAAAATAGGTTGAAATGCTCAAGGAGAAGTTACAACAAACGGAGAAAGGAGAAAAAGATTCAATCCCAAATGAAATTTCCACAAAAGAATCGGATTCAAATGCTCAAGAACCTAATCCAAGTCCTTTTTCGGTTAAATCTTGGAGTCAAGAACCAAAATTGGTGATATGCAAACAAGAATATGCGAATTCGGTTTCAACAAAAAGCGATATTATCGACTCTTATAGTGATGGGAACCATTCTTCATTTCTAGAGCCTTGTGATTCTTCAAATGTCTTTGAAAATCAATCCGATTTTTCCCAAGATGAAGAAGATAATTTGACTATTCTTCGGTGTCCAAAGATCGAATATGAGTCGTATATTGACCCAAACGAGGGTTCTTTAGGATACCCTATTGAAGATCAACCCTTTTGGCTTTGGCCTTGATCTTGAACTTGTCTATTGGTGAAGGGTTTTTGATCAAGATTCCCATTTTAGGGTACCCTGTTGTAGATTAGCCCTTTTGGTTTTTGGTAAAAAGTGTCTTTTGGTGAAAGGGTTTATGATCAAGATTCCCAATTTGAGGGTTCTTTGGGGTACCCAATTCAAAAGCAACCTTTTGGTTACGGCCTTTAAAGTTATCTCTACTTGGGATCAAGATTCCATGAAATTTCTAGGCTTTAATCAATCTTCGTGTAGGATAGTTTGCTTGTATTTAAAGATAGATGTCAATAAAAAAAACATGTCCCTCTTTTTTCCACTATACTTTATTTTAAAATGTGTTTCATTTTCACATGCATCACAATTTGTATATATATCATAAAATTGTAATCGTGCTCATCATACCATTACTTAAAAGAGACGTTGAACAAAGTAACATGTCTAAACACAATACCATTTCTTTATTTCTTATTTTTCTTGTCGGATTAATTCTTGAATCATTTATAGGGATAGTTGGTTTAAATGGTTGAACATATACTATTTCCGTGTGATGTTTTTTGTTTGACTTGCCCTCGTTTTGGTTTGTATCGTTTTAGCTAGGTTTCGTATCTAGCGTATGAAAGCAAAAGGACGAAAACTGGTCAGTTTCATCTCAACCAAAACAATGTTGAATTCTGGCAACTGTAACTATCCTATACCGAATAGCTCAAGCTCACTCTGTGAGAGGTAAATCAGGTATTCAATGGTTAATGAGATTGGAGAACTGGCTAGTTAGCAAGGAGCACCCACCTATAAGAAAACTATAAACTTTTCAAAAAAAAAAAAAAAAAAAAACATGGGGTTGAACTCATGGGTCCCCATTCCCAATTGGGGTAACAAAATTTTCAGCAACATGTATGGGGGCGAGATCATAATGGCTTAACCCCGTTTAGTTTTTGGGGCTAGGGTGCTCCGTCCCAATATCGCCTATAGGCCCCCAAAATAATAATTCTAAATAGTATTTTTTATTTATAAAATGATTTTCCGTACTTATTTCATATTTATCTTGTATTTAATGTAGAAATGTAGTGTTTAATGTTAAACATAGGGTTAGAGGGGGATTTATAGGAAAATTAGGTACATAAGGTAAAAGGGAGAGTAACCTCGAACGATAGGGGAGTGGGGGCGCCATGGTGGGGAGATTGGGGATTTTGGGGATGAGGCAATGTATTTTTGAGGCGAGGTCTAGAGAGGCTTTTATGTCATGTTTGGTCTTATTGACATCCCTAGTAAAAACATTTGTATTATTAATGCAAGACTTTAAACCGGACATGTGTTTATCTCAAACCCTAAACATGACATCCCGAGAACAAATGAATTGTGTCATAAAAACAAACAATTCAGTTAGGTAACACTGACTGGTCCTAGTTACATGAATCTTAAATTAATGGCTTATCGATTGTGGTGGCCTTGGATATTAAACTAAATAGAATCGAATGTTTCATATCTGATAACGAGTTAAAAGTAGTTGATCTTGCATTATAATCATATTATTTACTAAAATGACTAAAATTTAGAGATAGTAAAAATGGTTACTACAACTCGGATTAAACATAAATATAAAAGTTTATTATAGGAAATAAAAATGTATTAATTTAATGGCACATGACAGCATAGTTTTGAAATGTAGCACAAAAGTTGTGAAGAATTTGAGGGCTCCTTCCGTATGAAAAGGTCAAGTTCTCCGAATGCTTCACTTCAATATATATATATATATATATATATATATATATATATATATATATATATATATATATATATATATATATATATATATATATATATATATATATATATTCTAACTAGAAAATGACATTTTGCCTAATGTGGCCTATTAATGGTGTTGACATCTTTGTCTCTAGTGAATATTTAAATTTAAGCTTCAAATATTTATTCAAAAAAAATCTTTGGTGATGATGTAACTTTCTATTTGATTTTGTTTTTAAAGAATTTTATATTTGTTTTGAAAGATATAAATAGCATCCTTTTCATTTCACGTAAAATATTTTTCTTGCATTTGCTAGTTGTAGTTAAGAGTTTATTGTCTTCGCAAGTTCTTGAAAATGACTTGCGGACATTAGTGGTGAGTGTGGACTGTGGCGCTTTCTGGAATGGTTTTTGGTTAAAGTAGAATAGATTTGCTTTTAGTAGGTTCAATTTATGTGTTTGGTATGGTTTGTATGGTTCGGTTTTTATGTGTTTCGATTCACTTTGTAAAGTACAATAGTGTTTTCGTAAATATGGCCAATACATATTAGACACGACTTAAATATTTTCGTAACCAAATTCGTGACTATTGATACTAAATCTTCAAAGGTAATTGAAACAAACATAAAAATATAATACATTTTACAAATATAAAATTAGTAATATATTATTTAAATATTTATTAGATCGTATGCTTTTTACGAATATGATATGATGTCATTTTATGCATTTTTTAGGTGATCTTTATTATCATTTAACATCATATTTTACACATTTGCAAGTAATTAAGTTAAATACTGTTCAGCTTATGTCATTTGTTAGAATTATCGTATTTCTAATGTTTTTATGTTATTTTTAGATAATTCGATGAAGCAGTACTTTAGGAGCAGCTTTGGATGCGTTTGATTGAGCATTTGAGTTAAATGGAGCTTGAAACTTATGAAGGATTCTGATGAATGTTTGGAACTTGTTTTGGTCAAGAGAAATTCAATTAAATTGATCTTATGAAGATAGATTGTTACATTTGAAAGCCTAAAGGATGTTGATGGCATCTTTGACCCCTTATCCGTATTTTGACTATATCTCATGACTCGTAACTCCGATTGACGAGATTTGAAATGTTCTGGAAAGTTGACAAAATTTCAGACGACTTTCGCGTTTGTGAAAAAAAAATCATAAAACGGAAATATCCAATCGAATTTTGCCTTGAAATTTGATCGAATAAACACTTCACAATTCAGAAAGTCCTGAAAATAAAAAAAAATGAAAAATTCGATCAAAACCTGAAAATTTGATCGTGTGCCCCAAAAATTCGATCGAATTTTTGGGTTTCTAGTTCCCGAAGACTCTGGCTCGTATTTATAGGATGCCTCTCTGATTAGATTGAAGGTTGGACGATTCCTAAAGCTCTAGACGACGAAAAAGACAATTTATGATGCGATGTCTCTCTGGTTTCAGTGATTTCTGATGATCTGAAGACCGTGGATTGTGTTCCTCAGTTAGTTTAGTAAGATCTAGCAGTTTAACGTTTCTTTTTACAAACTTTAGATTATAGTCATATGTGGCTAAAACCCTAGTTTTCAGTTTTGCAATAAACTAGTATTTTTCATGTGATCAGTTATTAGATTTAGTTTTCATTATGTGATTTTCTCTAGTTATTTCAGTTTTGAGCTTAATGAATGTTTGATTTTTAATTCTAGTTAGTCTGATCACCTAGCTAGGCTTTAATCATTCAAGTTAATCGGTTAACAAAATCTGTAATTGTTCTTGTCAACTGGTAATAAGTAACAAGTATCAAATTGGTTCCATGTTGGGATTTAACTCTGATATAAATTGAAATTTCATATTTTTACGCTTCC
This sequence comes from Lactuca sativa, assembly GCF_002870075.4. NCBI lineage: Eukaryota > Viridiplantae > Streptophyta > Magnoliopsida > Asterales > Asteraceae > Lactuca > Lactuca sativa. Next base: position 69,584,252 of record NC_056625.2, on the reverse strand, counting down.
GAACTTGTGAGAAGTATTGGGTATTGTTGGGAATTTTACACGGATCTTGATGCAACTTTTATGATCTTAATTTAGAGCTTGTTTAATTAGACTATAAAAAGTTAGGGTTAACTGAAGAGCTTGTTTTGGTTAATTTTGTAACACCCCAACTTCCAGGTACAAGTTTTAAAGCATTATACATATATTTATGGACCTACTCGACGAGTTGGTTGCCCCCAACTTGTTGTGTAAAGGCGGGTTAGCCCACATGGAGTATTGGATCTACTCGACGAGTTTGAGGACCCAGACTCGACGAGTAGGAGTTGGGAAATGAAACCCTAATTTTTAGGGTTTGCCTCTATTTAAAGGACCTTAAGTCCCTTCCTCCTGTCCTTTACCACCCCTTGACGGCTAAGAGAAACCCTAACCGCTATTAACCTTGTTCTTGAGTAATTGCGAGGCTTAAAGAGTGGTTTTGGTGCTTTGTGTGGAGAAGGTGTGAAGTATAAGAAGCTTGGAACAAAAAGGAGCTTGTGGATCTCACTCTACTTAATCTTGGCATCGTTTTGGAGGTAACGAGTCGCTTAGCCGACTCGGCGAGTCGGATGAAGGTTGCCCGTATTTGATTCTACATGAACTCGGTGAGTCAGTAAGAGGAGTCGATGAGTCAGTTAGGGTTTTCCCTGACTTCTGGACACACATGGACTCGTCGAGTCGGTTAGCGTTTTATGAATTTCTAAGTTCTTAAGGAACTCAACGAGTTACTAGGCGCACTCGACGAGTTTGGTTAACATTGACTGTTAACTTTGACCGTTGACTTTGACTATGACCAAGGCTTGACTAGTTTGACTTTTTGGGGTATTTTGGTAATTTGGGAATTTATAGAAGTGGATCATCGATGGATGTAGGTGTTGGACTTGGAACTACAGTTGGTGGAGTTTGAATTTATCACTTCGAGCTATTTGTGAGGTGAGTTATCCTCACTATATCAACAGGGTCTAAGGCACCAATGTCGGCCCTTATCAGATTTGTATCCGGGTTTATTGCATGATATGCTTATTGATTTACATCCTGGTAGTTAGAATGGTGATATGCTTAGTGACCTGATAGGTCGGTATCCTAGTTTATAGGATGGTTGCTATGTTAGTGATCTGTTAGATCAATATCCTAGTTATAGGATGGTTGCTATGTTAGTGATCGGTTAGATCTGTGTCCTGGTTATAGGATGGTTTCCATGTTAGTGATCTGTTAGATCAATATGATTATCTGTACGTGCTAGCTAGCGCATGATATTTATGTGCACATGTTTGTTGGTTTGGGGGATTGGGTTGAGGCAGGTCCTGCTTTGTGTTGTAGGCCAAGATACCCAGGGCGGACCGGATAGACTGTAGACCCGAGAGGGCATACAGTTAGGCCGAAGGCCCAATGAGCGGTCCGGATAGGCTAAAGGCCCTAAGAGGCGGTCCAGACGTGCTGAATGCTCCAATAGCGGTCCAGATAGACTGATGGTCTGTGAGGCGGTCCAGTCAGATTTATGGCTTATTATGCATGTTGTATTTGTTTATATGATATGGTTATATCTGTATGGGTAACTCACTAAGCCTTCGAGCTTACATTTATCGATTATTGTTTCAGGTACTTCTGATGATTACAGGAAGGCGAAGGCGTGATCGTATAGCTCCTCATATTTCATGATTTTATGATTTGATTCTGGGATACTCTGACGTTATACTATTTTGAAAACAAGTTTTGTAATAATCATTGGTTTGAAATGTTTTAAAAAGTTTAAGTTTGGTATGATTTTTTTTATGGATGTTACAAGTTGGTATCAGAGCCGTGGTTTGAGTGAATTGGAGGAAACACTCGTGTGTCTCAAGTATCAAACTAAGGACAAGATTTTAAAATATTTTTCAAATAGTTTTCAAAATACTAAAGGAGGATGCAAGTGTACGATCAGCCGGAGCTCACGAATAGACCTCAAAATACCTTACGGATTATTTGGTTTTGTGATATAATAGAACAGCATGCTAGTACTAGGCTAAGGATCTTCAGGAATTACATGATAGGATTGCCTGATTATATGATGCTTGATAGCCTAGGGTTTTTCCTTATATGAAATTGACATCGTTATTGTAGTAGCTTAGTGTATGCATCACGGTTGTACATAATTAAGATCTCATAGCTTTAGAATATTTGGTTTAGCTTTATTTCTTGTTCCTTGTTTGGTTGTGGGCTTAGAGTAGGACCAAGTATTCAAAAGTCTATAGGGTCCAGCGTTATGTATGGTTAGCATACACGAGTGTTGCGGGGTTGGTGGAAGTTTCATGGATGAGTTGTTTGGGATGAGTCCGCCAGTTATGGGATATTTAGCTTTCCTCTAGGAGTGGGGATTGAGTGCATGTCATGCTTACATATAGTTTTAGGGCGTTGTGATGATACTTGAGACAAATATGGGTAGGTGTGGAAGGTAGTATGGGCCCATACTACTGCTTCCCTGTGTTATCCTTTAGTGCAACTAAGCAGTGAAAATATTATTTTCTTAAATCATGCACGAAAGCGGTTTAACAAATTGTTGTCATTGTCGGGGATACGGTGCTTCTAATAGTTTGTATGCCAAGAATTTTTCGTACAGGTACACCTCTAGTTTTTTATCCAAAAATTGAGAAGACTGCAAGGAAACTAAAGAAAGAAACAGCAAAAAAAAAATCAACTGATCTCTTTGGCTCATCATCTTCCTTACCTCCAAAAACCAGCACACCACAAGGCAGTCCGTTATGGAACAAACCATACTCAACTTTTCCATTTTTTCTGAAAGTAACCACATCTTCTCCTTCCAATAGCCACTATAAAAAATACTCACCAAGACCCTCAGTTAAAGTTGAGAACACAAACTCTTCTGAAACACCAGAACCTTCAGAACCGAACTCCCCAAAATTAGCCATGAATAGAGATGAAGCAGAAAATACTCTCAAAGAGTGGGTCACCCAAGAGGTCAATCAGCAGCCTCTCTGCATCAGTTTTCCAGAAGCTCAGAATTTCAAGCTTAAATCTAGTCTGATATACATTCTCCTTATGTTCAGAGGCTTAGAAAACAGAGACCCACATAAATTCCTTAAGGATTTCATATGGTTTGTTCCAGAATGAAGCCACACGCGATAACTACAGATTATATAAAATTCAGGGCATTCCCTTTTTCACTTCAAGACTCAGAAAGAGAATGGATGAATGATCTTCCATTCGGATTAATCACCACACGGACAAAACTTGCAAAATTATTTTTAGAAAAATATTTTCCAGAAATGCGAGCTTCGAACCGTCACAGAGAAATCCTTGGTATCAAACAAGGATGAAGAGAAGATCTACATACATATTAGGAGAGATATAAAAGTTAGTGGTACATTTCCCCCAACATGGAATTAGTGATTAGCAACTCTACAACTGTTTCTGTGAAGGTCTTACACCCATGGAGAGGCACCTGCTAAATGCTTCAAGCGACATATCTCTAGGCGATATGACACCAATTGAAATCTCATAGCTGATCGAGAAGCTGGCGATAGAGTTAAAGCATTCAGGAACTGAAGAAGAATGGTATCCGAATTAGCCAAGATGAGTAAAAGAAATCAGCAATGCTCACCTTGAAACCTATATTTCTAAACTCACGAAAGCATTGTTGTTGCTGACGAAAGAAAAAGCAGTTGCCAAGAAGCAGTGTGGGATATGCTTGAAGACTGATCATTCCACTGACATGTGTCCATTGTTTTAAGAAGATACAACTATAGTAAAGGATATTAGAGGCTATTAGCAGAATTATCAAAATAATTTTCAGCAATGACAACAGTATCAGAATCCACTCAGATTTCAACAACAATGAAATTTTCAGCCGTCGGGTTTCAACAATCGAATTATCAGCAACAACAGTTTTAGAACCAGCCTCCAAATCAGCAAGCCAGTAGTTCTAGAATGGAATTGGAAGATATATTGAAGATCCTTGTCACCAGCACTCATGCATTTCAGAATGAAACCATAGCAAGTATAAAAAAATTGGAGCATCAAATGTCTCAGCTTGCAACATCTGTGAGTCAACTAGAGTCTCAAGGAAAACTACATGCGCAAACTGAACTGTAACATCTTGTTTCCTATTATTTCTTATTTCACAGCTATAGGCTAGAAGTCGTTTGTGTAAAGGCTTTGGGCCTGAAGGAGGCAAATTTTAGTCCTTATGGAAGGAGGTAATGATGGTTAAGACATTTAACCCTTCAACTGTGTATTGGACCGAAAGGGTAGAAAAAGGAAAGTCATAGGCTAGGTTCTTACATGAAATATAGATTTTTGCTCAAGAAACTTTTAGTCTGTTATATCTAGATAATATTGTGGGGCTCTTTAATACGTTTCTATGGATATAAAGATCGTCAAAAACGGAGTTGGAACGAAAAAGTTATGGCTATTAGAAGTTTGGAAGGTTTTGGGTTTAGTCTATTACGTTGGGCATACAGGGTGCACGTTGGGCATACTAGGCATGGCTAATCGCGGAAGTTTAGCTTGGTACGCTGGGAATATGCGATCAGACAGTGGCGGAGCTTCAACAGTTAATTTGGGGGGAACGAAAGTAAAGATTGTGCTTATTAGTCTTACTACTGAAAAATGTTAGGTGTATTTTCTGTATTTTATATGTCATTTCTAAAGCATTTTCATATTCATCTCTTCTTTTTGCTAATGTCCTTTTCCTAGTTGATCTTTTCTGCCAACAACTTGGTAACAGAAAAAAGACATGACAATAGGTAGAAGGTGTAGCTATGAAAGATTTATATCTACAAAAATTAACAAAATTGTTTCTTAGTTATATTATATTCCAACTTATCAAACAGTACAAAAATTAGTGAACTCGTTTACATTACTTGGAAGAAATTAAACTGAATTGTTTCCATATGAAAATTGTCATAGACAGACAAGGAATTTAAGTCTCTATGCTGAAATTGTTCCTTTTTAGGATAAATGATTCTAGTCACACCTCTTCTCATTAAAAGACTACAAGAAGGACGATTTTTTTTTTCAGAAAGATCTCAAATACCATAAATTTCTATATTTTATGTTTTATGCAAGGCCTCTTGCTTATGTTTATGAAAATACCCGATAAGTGAGAGAGGTGTAGATGCCAACATTGTTCGATGATTGGGAGGTGTCTGATTCAACGAACAATGAAAGATGCCAAGATGGAGTGACTGAGGGATATGGACGAGCGAGGGTTAGAGGGTTGGTGATTTTGGTTTGGATTTTGGACTATCAGATAGCAAGGGGGCCACAACCCATTTCATTTATCTTTGGGATAATATATATTAAAATGATTGGGCCTTGACTATTTCTAAGCAAAAAATCAAGGGGGCCAAAGTCCCTCCTGGCCCTAACAATCCTTCGCCCCTGCGATTTGAACCGAAACCCTAATTTCAGGGTTTAGATCCATATTTAAGCTCTTAAACTTCCCCAACCCCTTTATATTCTCAACCTCCACATCTCCAACATCCTCCCTTGAAACCTTAACCCTAGTTTGAGCCTTGTGAGCAAAAGAAGGTGTAGTGAGTGCTTTGGAGTGTTCCTGGTGCATCTTGGAGAAGAAACAACTCATTGGGGAAGTGTTGGTTACATTGGAGCTTGTAGATACAGACCTTGTTCACCTTGATCTTTATCCTAAAGGTATAAAGCTTAAATCTTTGTGTTGCATTTGTTAGATCTAACTAGTTTGGGATGTTATGAGATTTTGGTCACTTTAGTGCAAAAAGTTTAGGTATACAAAGATTGTGACCTTGTTCTGGATAAAGTTGGAAACTTTATCCGTTTGAACATCATATTGATTCAGATAGGAAGGTTGGAAACTTGGACTTAATGGATTATGTTGAGAAAGATGCACTTTTCGTCCCTTTGAAACTTAAAGACTAGATCTTGGTTGTTTGGACCATCCTAATGGATAAAGTTGGAAACTTTATCCATTATGGAGCTATTAGGAACCATAAAAATGTGTTCTTGGTCCTTCTTGTTGGAATAGTGTCTAAGGCTGCAACTATATTAGGCAAGTATTTGATCCGGTTGTGCATGGTCCTTTTGGGTTGCCTTCACCATAGCAACTTGATAGGATGATTTATTAAGAGAGAGTAAATATTATTAATATATTATGTGAATAATATAATGAATAATATATTGTTATTTGATTAATATAAGTCATAGAATTAATTAGAATTAATTTGGTGACTTAAAGAGATTAATTAAATAAAGGGGTATAAACTGTCAATTGTTTGATAGTTAAGCTTTAGACTGTAAATCCATTTGGATATGTTTGGACGGATTCTAAGAGCTTTAGGAAAGCTAAAATCGTCCATATACTTATCTATGGAATGGATTTGGATAGCCTTAAGAGAAGATTATCCAATTAAAGTTTAGGTTGTAACCCTTAAGGAGTCTACAAGTATAAATAGACCCCATAGCATAGGGAATTCGACACATCTCAAAAAGCAAGGAACCTCTGGTCGAATTCCTCCCCTCTCCTCTCTCCTAAATCATTCTTATTGCTATTGGTGTTTGTAAGCCATTAGAGGAGTGACACTTGTGACTCTAGAAGCTCCAAGACCTCAAGATCAACAAGGAACTCAAAGGTATGATTCTAGATCTGTTTCAATGTTGTTATTTAATCTAATTAGTCATTAGAAGACTTGGATTCAATGCATGTTTATTAGAAAGCCTAGATCCAAGCATTAGGGTTTTGCATGCGCACATAGGAAAGATCTTATGGCTAAAACCCAACAGTGGTATCAGAGCTTAGCTTGGTTTTCTTTAAATTGTTGCTTGATTAACTGAAACAAACCTGCAAAATTCGATTTTTTGGTTTCTGTGTCACTGACTCGGCGAGTCCCAAGGTGGACTCGACGAGTAGGCCTGACTCGGCGAGTCCCCTTGTGCACTCGGCGAGTCAAAGCGTCAGGAATGGCCAGATTCGGGATTTCTTTGTGCTTATCTTATGGAAACTTACCTTAATCATAATAGATCAACCTAAATCCGATTTTATGATAAATATGACTATTATCTTGATCTAGAAAAAGGTAATTATCAACTAATTAAATATTTAATTTCCTTATATGATAATTAATTAATTATTTAACTATTTTGGTAATTATCTTTCAAAGAAATCTTGAATAAATCAAATATAGATAATTAGGATATTAATTGTTAATTGGAATTATTTGTTATTTGATCCTCCATGTTTTAAATGTTTAAAACCTACCCTCTTGTTTTGAAATTTACTTTTGTGATTAAAAGTTTTAATTTAGACAACTTAAATTTCAAACCCTAGATTTTAAAAGTTTTAAAATACAACACTATACAAATATGATATTACTAGAATAATATATATATATATGTATGACTAAATGTTAGTCTTACCGTTAGTAGGCCTCATTCACGAAGCCGATCTATAAGGTGGGTATAAGGTTGCGTCCTATAAAATGGCGCTTAATGGGTGTACACTCACACCCACCGCTTGCTTGATTGGTGGAGGGTCGTTAGCCGAACGGGTAGGATAGGGCAACCTCATTCTCTCATTAAAAGTATAATAAGAAATATAAAGTAACTACATATATTTTAAAATTTCCCAATCCTAGTTACTTTAGGAAAAGTGAATTGATGCAATCCCATGAAATTACACTTTGCACCTTGCTAAGATGTTAGTGGAGCGTGTGTGGTTTACCGGCACACTAATTGATTCTAAGCGAAGGTGGCAAAGGGTGATTCATTGTTTATCATAGTTCGATGGAGCGTGTGTGGTTTACCGGCACATCGAATAGGTGATTGTTACAATGAAGGCACCATGTGAATTTGCATGGTAATTCACACCCGCTTTGTGATCCTCGGCATCCCAGTCACAAACGAGAGGGGCATATCGAGATTAAAACATGCCATTGAATAGTTTCAATGAATCTCATCCGAACCTAGGAATTCTCAAAAACACTTAGGACTAATAGTGTAAGCTTTTGATGGAGAATTAGTGAATCGTCATTCACTTACCTTCAATTTATTTGCATGTTAGATTACGGCATCCCTTTTCTAGTATGTAAATGTTATTGTTGGATCCTAGCCCTAATTTTCTTATTGGGTGATAATTGGGGATTCTTATTCTAATCTATCTTTGTCCTTTTCTAATTATAGATGTCAAACGCAAACAACGCTGCTGCTAGTTCTTTCACGTTGATGAGCCTTTGCCAAAAGGTCACCTTCGATGGAACAAACTTTAGCGAATGGATAAGATACATTCGCACCATTGCTCGCTATGAGGATAAGGAGTATGTCCTCGATGAGAAGCTCGAGAAAATCAACCCCGAAATTGCTACTCCCGCCGAAATCACCGCCTTTGAAACTCATGAGCGAGATGCAACGAAGGTACATTGCATCATGATCGCCACCATGAACTCCGAATTCCAAAAGTCCTACGAGGACATGTACCCGTACGAGATGCATCAAGACTTATTGGAGAGGTACCACCAAAACGCGAGACAAGAGAGGTACGAGATTTTCACTAACATGATTTCCGCGAAGATGGGTCATGGAGAATCCCTTACCGTGCACTTGCAAAAGATGCAAAGGTATGTTGACCGCCTCCGCAATTTAAATGTTGACTTCGGTGAAGACTTGGCGATCGACATGGTGCTTCACTCTTTGCCTCCGATGTACAACCAATTTAGGATGACCTACCACATGAACAAAGAAGAGGTCACCCTAAGCAAGCTCCAAGGTCTCTTGAGGGTTGCTGAGAGCAACTTCAAGGACAAGTCTGTTGCACCCACTCCCAATCCGCCCGCTGCTCCTGTCTTGGCTATTGGACAAGGGAAGGGAAAGAAGAGGAAAGCTTCATCGAAGAACTATCGCAAGGTGAAAGCCCGAGATGGTGCCTCTTCTAGTGGGACCAAAGTTGATCCCGCCAAGCCCTGCTCTAACCCGAAGGAGGCAGAGTGCCACCACTGCCACAAGATAGGACATTGGAAGAGAAGCTGCCCGGATTACCTGCAAGCAATCAAAGAAGGAAAGATCAAGCCTTCTTTCGCAGGTATATATATACAATCAAATCTAACGATTCTAATCATGCTATTTCTTGGGTTCTTGATACCGGTTGTGGTTATCACATTTGTTCTAATGTGCAGGGACTAAGAAGAAGTAGGGATGTGGAGCAAGGAAGGATCAATCTAATCATGGGGAACAGAAGATCGTCGCCTGTGACCAAGATTGGAGTGTATTCCTTAGTGCTTAGGAATAGTTTAGTTTTAGATTTGAACAATTGTTGCTATTCGCCAGAAATGGCAAGAAACATCATTTCATTTCATGGTTTATATAGACAAGGATTTAGATTTTCTTTTAATAATGAGAATGGTTCTATTTTGGCTTATCTAAATGGTGTCTTTTACTTTGAAGCTATACCATGCAATGGAATATATGAAACCGTTATGATTGTTGATAACTTAGGAAATGATGTTTTGAATATTGATTCTTCCACTAGTATGGATAAAGCATCCTTGTGGCATTGTCGTCTTGGACATGTCAACAAGAAACGCATAGCCCAACTCCAAAAGGATGGAGTGTTGGAGTCATTCGACCTTAGGGAAGATGACACATGCGAGTCTTGTTTGCTTGGGAAGATGACTAAGTCGCCCTTCACAAATACATGTGAAAGGGGCGAGGGTCTATTGGACCTAATACATACCGATGTGTGTGGACCATTTAGATCAACCACGAAGGATGGGAACCGCTTCTATGTGACTTTTACCGATGACTATAGTAGATATGGGTATATCTACTTAATCAAGCAAAAGTCAGACACCTTTGAAAAGTTCAAAGAATTCAAGAATGAAGTGGAGAATCAATTGGGCAGGAAAATCAAGATGCTTCGATCCGATCGAGGAGGAGAGTACCTAAGTCTTGAATTCCACGATTATCTCAAGGAGTGTGGAATAGTTTCACAATTGACGCCTCCTAGGACACCGCAGTTGAATGGTGTGGCAGAAAGGCGTAATCGAACCTTATTGGATATGGTTCGCTCTATGATGAGTCGTGCTTCGCTACCAATCTCTTTTTGGGGGTATGCCTTAGAGACTGCCGCCCATATCCTTAACCGAGTCCCTACTAAGAAGGTTGCCAAAACACCTCACGAGATGTGGACAGGGAAGGCTCCCTCGTTGGCACATATCAAGGTTTGGGGTTGCGAGGCTTTCGTAAGACGAGATGCTCACGACAAGCTTGAACCTCGAAGTGAGCGATGTATTTTCATCGGCTACCCGCAGACATCCTTTGGATATCTCTTCTATAGACCGAAGGACAATGTTGTCTTCGTTGCAAGGAGAGGAGTTTTCCGAGAGCGAGAACTCATAAGCCAAGGAGACAGTGGGAGGCAAATCGAGCTTGAAGAAATTCAAGAGTCGATAGATGAAGGAACCTCTACCGCTGGCACTCAACCCGAGGAGGAAACTCCAGTTGAACCGATTGACGAATCCTTACCTCTTAGACGTTCCGATAGAATTAGAGTTCTACCCCAGTTTTATGGTTTTCATATAACTACCGAAGGGGACACGTATATTAGTGATGGAACACTAGTAAACCTTGATGAACCTAATAGCTATAAGGAAGCCATGGCAGGCCCGGAGTCTGCAAAATGGAAAGAGGCAATGGACAGCGAGATCCAATCCATGTATGATAACCAAGTTTGGAATTTGGTTGATTTTGTGCCCGGACGTAAGACCGTTGGGTGCAAATGGATCTTCAAGAAGAAGACCGACGTGGATGGAAACGTGCACACATATAAAGCGCGATTGGTTGCAAAGGGCTTTACTCAAACTCCCGGAGTTGACTATGATGAGACCTTCTCACCAGTCGCGAAGATTAAATCTATTAGAGTGATGCTAGCTATTGCCGCATTTCATGATTATGAGATTTGGCAAATGGATGTCAAGACCGCTTTCCTTAATGGGAAGCTGGCTGAGGATGTGTACATGGCTCAGCCCGAAGGGTTTGTGGATCCGAAGCATCCGAATAGAGTGTGTAAGCTTGAGAAGTCTATTTATGGACTTAAACAAGCGTCTCGCAGATGGAATCTTTGCTTTGATGAGAAAGTCAAAAAGTTTGGATTTGTACAAAGCGAAGACGAGTCTTGTGTATATGTCAAAGCCAGTGGGAGTATAGTAAGCTTTCTCGTCCTATATGTCGATGACATATTGCTCATAGGAAATGACATCCCGACTCTGCAGGAAGTTAAGTCCTGGCTCGGGAAGTGCTTCGCTATGAAGGACCTCGGAGAAGCTTCTTACATTCTGGGAATAAGGATAGTAAGAGAAAGAAGTAAGAGACTAATTGGACTTAGTCAGAACACTTACTTGGAGAAGGTACTGAAACGTTTTAGTATGGAAAACTCAAAGAAGGGAGAATTACCAATACAAAGTAATGCCAAATTGAGTAAGACTCAAAGTCCGAGTACCGAAGCTGAGATAGCAGAAATGAGCCGAGTACCATACGCTTCCGCAGTTGGCTCAATCATGTACGCTATGACTTGTACTCGCCCTGATGTAGCCTTCGCTTTGAGCATGGTTAGCAGATATCAAGGGAATCCTGGCAAAGCACATTGGATTGCGGTGAAGAATATCCTTAAGTACCTTCGGAGGACAAAGGAATGGTTCTTAGTCCTCGGTGGGAGTGATGACTTGAAGGTGCGAGGGTATAGTGACGCCAGTTTTCAGACCGACAGGGACAACTACCGTTCGCAGTCGGGCTGGGTCTTTACCCTAAATGGAGGAGCAGTGACCTGGAAGAGTTCCAAGCAAGAGACCGTAGCTGATTCAACGTGCGAATCAGAGTACATTGCAGCGAGCGAAGCGTCGAAGGAGGCAATATGGCTAAAGAACTTCATCGGTGATCTTGGAGTCGTACCTGCCATAAAGGAGCCCATGGAGAGTTTCTGTGATAACGAAGGTGCGGTTGCCTTAACCAAGGAACCGAGGGATCATGGTAGATCAAGACATATCGACAGAAAATATCACTTCATCAGACATCGTGTAGAAGAAGGACAACTCGTAGTGAAGAGGATATCATCAGAAGATAACCCAGCAGATCCGCTTACGAAGGGACTGAGTAGGGTTAAGCACTTACAGCATGCTAGGAGTATTGGGCTGAAGGATGATATTAGCATAGATTAGATAGTATTAGAAACATGTAATAGATAAATGTAAATTGACATTTGATGATTAAATAAAGGAGTTTTATTTATGAGTAATGGTGCTATCTTATGTTAATTGTTTAGCTATTGTTTCACTTTGCATGTTTTGACTTCCAGAATAATTGAGGTTGTTAGGAATAATCGAATTATTCAAATGGTCCACAATCGTTCATATGTTGGGAGTAGATATGAAAGAAGATTGTCATGAATTGGTGTGTAGAGTGTCTAAATGGTGTTAGACATAGCAAAGGATTGCTGCAACGTTCATGAGTGCTTATGAACTAGTTTTGAGCATTGGAATAAACCCGCGCTTGCTGGAATGACCTTATGGAATACGATATAAAAGGTGATCGCAAGACGATAATATCATATAGTCTTAAAACCTAGATATATGGTTTATTATTTGTTAATTGATTATACATTGATAATGCGAAAACGCATCAGTAACTTGGTGTTATAAAACGTATTGTTGTGTATAGTTGGTTAATGAATAAGTAAATGCATATAAGTCGAAGTTTATCTGTAACTTTTATCTAAGAAGGTAAAAGCGATATCTCGGCCGCTCGATGATTTGATTTGACTTATGTGCCGGGCCCGGTCAGAACTGAATTGATGTGTTCGATTAAGTTCTATGTCGAATAAATCAGAGATCGAGAAACCTAAATGCTTGACTAACCATTCCATAGGATTGTCAGCATGATATCTAACAGAGGACTGTACGTTCCCTTATCTAAAGGACAAGATTGATTAGATCAGAGTTTGACAGCGTCTTTGAGAGCTACGATTGCAAACCGAATTGTACTTGTATAGTTACTAGACTTATCCAAGTGGGAGACTGTTGGAATAGTGTCTAAGGCTGCAACTATATTAGGCAAGTATTTGATCCGGTTGTGCATGGTCCTTTTGGGTTGCCTTCACCATAGCAACTTGATAGGATGATTTATTAAGAGAGAGTAAATATTATTAATATATTATGTGAATAATATAATGAATAATATATTGTTATTTGATTAATATAAGTCATAGAATTAATTAGAATTAATTTGGTGACTTAAAGAGATTAATTAAATAAAGGGGTATAAACTATCAATTGTTTGATAGTTAAGCTTTAGACTGTAAATCCATTTGGATATGTTTGGACGGATTCTAAGAGCTTTAGGAAAGCTAAAATCGTCCATATACTTATCTATGGAATGGATTTGGATAGCCTTAAGAGAAGATTATCCAATTAGGGTTTAGGTTGTAACCCTTAAGGAGTCTACAAGTATAAATAGACCCCATAGCATAGGGAATTCGACACATCTCAAAAAGCAAGGAACCTCTGGTCGAATTCCTCCCCTCTCCTCTCTCCTAAATCATTCTTATTGCTATTGGTGTTTGTAAGCCATTAGAGGAGTGACACTTGTGACTCTAGAAGCTCCAAGACCTCAAGATCAACAAGGAACTCAAAGGTATGATTCTAGATCTGTTTCAATGTTGTTATTTAATCTAATTAGTCATTAGAAGACTTGGATTCAATGCATGTTTATTAGAAAGCCTAGATCCAAGCATTAGGGTTTTGCATGCGCACATAGGAAAGATCTTATGGCTAAAACCCAACACTTCTATCCCTTCCATGCAAGAGTTATGATGTCGTAATGGCTTAATAAGTTAGGGTTTTAGCTTTTTGGACTTTTCTAGCCATGGAAAGTCATAAAGGTGGAAACTTAATGACTTAAGTCAATGTTTTGAGGCTAGATTTGAACTCTAGACAAAAGGCCTTAAGGGATAAAGTGCTTAATGAAGGAGTAGGATTAGGCTTTGTACGATAGGCGTACGTGGAGTACGATGGGCATAGGTGGAGTACGTTGGCTGTACTCAGCAGCCTTGGACTTTGACTTTGTTTACTTTCGTTGACTGTTGACTTTTTGACCAAGTTTGAATTTGGGTTAAACTTGAGGATTTTGGGCTATTTATTATGATTCTATCTAGTTCTGGGGTTAGTGGATTTGCAGGTACAAGCAGTGCAATATAGGGATCGCATTGCAATGTTTCAAAGTTCTTCGATTCAAGTGAGTTTTCCTCATTGTACTTGTGAGTCGAAGGCACAAAGGACAACCCACTAGATTTTGTATCCTAGTATATTGTGTTGATGTCATGATAAGTATGTATTAGGTTGGTAGATCTATATGATTACTTATGTTCATCGAGTATGATTTAGCTATGTATCCCTATGTATTGTAAGTTGATGTGTTGTAGTGATCTAAGAGATATGTGTGTATATCCGTATATAATAGGATGTTGTAGTAGTGATATGTAGGTTAGAGTGCTAGTAGAAAGGTTGTCATATAGTGGAGTGCCCTGGGGGTTGTATGTAGTCATGTAGGATAGTCTGAGAACTCTTGATCTAGGATTTCTTGCATGTTTCTTGTTTGGTTGTGTCTCTAGAGTGGGATCATCTATTCAGGTGACTATCTCACCTATGGTTACTTATGGTTACACATTTCATAGAGGTTAGTTGGTGGCGGGACAGTGTGTTGTGAGAGCACTAGTAGGCGGTAGTGAGTTGTATGATTGATGTTAGCTTATATTATATGCCTACTTGATCCTTGATTATTTATATGTCGACATATGGTGGTAGTAGGTTGAGGCAGTCCTGCTTTGTGCGGAAGCCAACAAACCTGGGAGGAAGCTAGACATAAGTTTCGGGCTTGAAATGCAAGACCGACTTATGTTGTGGGCTCGGGAGTAAGCCATGTTGGATTAGGTGTCTTGCCCCATAACTATAATTGGTATACACTTGAATTGATAGTAACACGGTCCTTTTGGGTTGCCCTCAAACCTAGCAATTGGACAGGATGACTTTTAGAGAGAGAGATTAATTTGTTATGTGATTAATAAATTGAAATAAAAATTTTATTAATGTATTATGAAAATAATATATTAATTAGAAAACCTATTATTTAATTAATAATTGATCAGAAATTAATTAGAATTAATTTGGGATTAATGGAAATATTTAAAAGTGCATATTGTTCAATAGTTGAACAAAATGCTCCATAACCTTCCAACCCTAGGGATGGACGGTTTCAAGGAGGATATTCTAGGGTTTCTAGAATATCCCATGTGGATAAATAAGGAATGAGATAAATACCATATTTGAAATATTAATTTAATATTCAAATCAGGGTTATCTAGCACGGTCCTTTTGGGTTGCCCTCAAACCTAGCAATTGGACAGGATGACTTTTAGAGAGAGAGATTAATTTGTTATGTGATTAATAAATTGAAATAAAAATTTTATTAATGTATTATGAAAATAATATATTAATTAGAAAACCTATTATTTAATTAATAATTGATCAGAAATTAATTAGAATTAATTTGGGATTAATGGAAATATTTAAAAGTGCAGATTGTTCAATAGTTGAACAAAATGCTCCATAACCTTCCAACCCTAGGGATGGACGGTTTCAAGGAGGATATTCTAGGGTTTCTAGAATATCCCATGTGGATAAATAAGGAATGAGATAAATACCATATTTAAAATATTAATTTAATATTCAAATCAGGGTTATCTAGCACAGTCCTTTTGGGTTGCCCTCAAACCTAGCAATTGGACAGGATGAGTTTTAGAGAGAGATTAATTTGTTATGTGATTAATAAATTGAAATAAAAATTTTATTAATGTATTATGAAAATAATATATTAATTAGAAAACCTATTATTTAATTAATAATTGATCAGAAATTAATTAGAATTAATTTGGGATTAATGGAAATATTTTAAAGTGTAGATTGTTCAATAGTTGAACAAAATGCTCCATAACCGTCCAACCCTAGGGATGGACGGTTTCAAGGAGGACCCATGTGGATAAATAAGGAATGAGATAAATACCATATTTGAAATATTAATTTAATATTCAAATCAGGGTTATCTAAGGTTTCCTTGTGCTCTCCCATCTCCTCTCTCTTAAGCCTCATACTTGATAGTTTGGGTGTGAGCTATTAGTGGCATAACAATTGTGGTGCTTGCTTCCAAGGGATCTACAAAGAAGGAATTTGTGTTATTTACTATAATAAAAACATGGTATGTAAACCTAAACCCTAATATGATTTTCAAAATATGCTTAGGGTTTATAGG
Source organism: Lactuca sativa (assembly GCF_002870075.4). Classification (NCBI taxonomy): domain Eukaryota; kingdom Viridiplantae; phylum Streptophyta; class Magnoliopsida; order Asterales; family Asteraceae; genus Lactuca; species Lactuca sativa. The sequence continues at coordinate 69,567,920 of NC_056625.2, read as the reverse complement.
GTTTCGTATTTGATGTTCTTATTTATAGGTTCAATAGTGAAAACATAGATCCTTTAGGTTGCATGTGAACTTAAGGGTTTTTAAGTTTATTTATTCTACCTAAATCCTATCAAGCCAGACATAAGTCGTGGGCTCAAGAGGCAAACCAGACTTATGTTGTGGGCTCGGGAGTAAGCCAGACATGAGCTGTGGGCTGGTAGGCAAGCCAGACTCATGTTGAGGACTCATGGGTAATCCACTCTGTTAGTTGTGGACCCAGTATGCACGTTGTTATATGTTTTTGTTGTGGTATTTTGGGGGAACTCATTAAGTTATTTGCTTACCCAGCTGTTAATGTTTTTCAGGTTTAATCAGTGATCGTGGGAAGGTGAAGGTGAGACTGTACACACTCATCAGCAACAATGAGGATTCCACGTTTCTTATATTACTTTGATTTTCAATAAATGTATTTTGGAATAGATGGTTTTCTTAATAATGGAATTATAATTGGTAAGTTTTTACCTTAATAAAAGGAAAACCTTTGGTTGTGAAAATGGGACGTTTCATGAACACAATCTGAAGCACAATGTGAGCGTAATTTCCTTGAGAAGTGGGAAGAACTAGGAAGGCCCGAGCAAATTTGAACCTGACAAAGAAGAAGCTGAAAAAGAATATGAAGAGGTGGTGACTTAAAATGTCGAAGAAAAAACAACTCCTAAGTAGCCCGAGCAAGTTTTGAAGGACTAAAAGCCCTTGCCACGATTCTCATCGCGACTGAAAAGTACGAAGCGCGAGGGAGAGGATGTGGACATCATTGGAATCTTTCGTAAGGTGGAGGTAAATCTTCCACTTTTAGATGTTATAAAACACATCCCTTGTAACGCCCAAATGTTAAAGGAAGTATGTGTTTCAAAAAAAAAATTTAAAACTAACGAACATTAAAAGCTAGTGAAATCATTTCAGCTATTTTGCAAAAGGGTTTACGTCCAAAGTGTAAGCATCTGGGAGTTTTTTCAAATCATTGTAAACTGAGTGACCTTAATTTTTTAAAAGCTAAGCTTGAACTAGGAGATTCAGTCAACGTCCTTCCTTATTATGTTGTTGAAAAATTTAAATTAGGAACTTTAAAAAAGACCGGGACTATTATCCAGTTGTTTGACCAGTCGATAGTACACCCAAAAGGTGTACTAGAGGATGTTTTTGTCGAAGTGAATGATTTGATCTTTCACGCTGATTTTTATATTCTGGACATGGGTGATTTGGACATATCAGATACAAACTCTATTATTTTAGGCGGGTCATTCATCAAAACTAAAAAAGGGAAAACAAATGTTTTTAATGCCACAAATTCAATGGAGTTTGATGTGGAAGTTATTAATTTTAAAATGAATGATGATGATTTTCCTTCTGCTAATTTTGTTATTAATTATCTGGATACCAATAGTCCTTTGTCTGAGGATTGCTATGAGTTTTCTAATGTTTCCGTGCAAGAAATATTTGTACACAGAAAATTATCTGACACGTCAAAAGAGCTGGAAGAGGGAAAGCTTGGAGAAGAAGAAGAGAAAATGGTTGTTGAAAAGAAGTTGACAGAAGCAGATAAACCTGAAGAGGAGCATCTGGTTTCTACTGAAGAAGCATCAGAGAAGGAGCTGGCAGAAAAAGATAAGCTTGGGGAAGAAGAAAAGAAGATTTATGGAAAGAAAATCAGAAAAAGAAATAGACTAAAAAATCGAAGGAAAAATGTCTTATCTGATAAGAATCTGAATTTTTTATGTGTTGAGCAAGTTCCAGATCCACCAATTCTACCATATTTGAAGGGATTTGAAGTGACGAGGAAACGAATTGAGCTTAAGATGAGCCCCACATTTACCAATTAAAAACTTTGGTTGGATAAAGTCGACTCATCGACTTTAAAAAAAGGGCAGTTTTCTAGGAGGCAACCCATGTAGATTTAGTTTGTTTTTGCGTTTTCAATAAAGAAGATTGTCGTTGTTCCAAGCAAGCTTGGGGAAATCATATGAAATTCTTCGCCAACATATTCGTCAAAAATCAAATTTTCTTCAAACTTAACAAGCATGTTCATTCCTAGCTGCAAACTTTTGGTTTTTATATGCTTTATTGAGTTGTTCATTCATCTCTGAGCATCAAGGATAATACATCATTTTAAGCTTAAGGAGGGGATTAGTGTAAAATTTTACATTTTTTAAAATTTTTAAAATTTTTTCTGTAAAAAATTTCAATTTTCCCTTTTTGCATTTTATTTTCTGCATTGCATTTGCATTTAAGAAATCGAAAAATCCAAAGAAAGTTTTCTGCTTTTATTTTTCTACATCATCATAAAAGAAAAAAAGACCAAAAAGATTTTTATTTTTATTTATGCATACATATAAAAAAAAGTGAAAAATCAGAAAAAGTTACATGAGACGAGGACGTTCTTGCATTCGATAGCTCTATATAAATGCATAAATGAAAGTTCGAAGGGATCAGGTCGATAGTGATTAGTTCAGTAATAGTTCTCATAACTAGGAGTCGCAAAACACTGTGATTTGAGACACCGACTGCAAAAAATAAAAAGAATGGCATACCGAAACATTGTGGGGCGGTAATTACAGTTCATAATTACTTTCTTAGGAATGTTTAAAAAGAATCTTGCTTGACAAGTGTGGACCCACAGAACACGGGCCTATTTGTTGGCACGCGTTACCTTTGTAGTAGCATAGAACTGTAGCACCCATTTTTCAAGATTGATCGATTTAGGGTGTTAAGGGGTCAAGCGTTTGATTTTTGGAGGAAATCGAGTGTCACGATGTGACCATAGGGTGTTCACGACGTGAAGGTTACTATTCCACTGCGATTGGATGCGAAAGGGGATTGGATGTGAAAGTTGAAATTGGATGCAAAAGCTACGATTGGATCAAAAAGGGGTGTTAGGATGTGAAAAGGAGTGATTAGATGGGAAAGGGGGTATTCGGATGCGAACAAGGATATTCGTTCCTATGGGTGCCCTGATGCGAACACAAGGTGCATTTCGGAACCTTTCTCACGATGTGAGACATATGGGTTGACGACGTGAGAACTACTGCAGTCCAAGCCCATCTAAGTCGATTTTAGCATTCATTATCATCCTCCTTTACCCTCTTACCTCATAAAAACTCTAACCTTATTTCCCTTGGTGATTCTTGGCCTTTTTGGAGTTTTGGCATTTAGAAGAAGAATAAGAAGGTGTTCTAGTTGTGGATCTAGCAAGGAAACTTCATCACTATCATCCAATACAAGAAAAATACCTTTAATGACACGCACTGATTTACAATACACATTTTTTGTGTCCTTAAAATAATGTCAGCCTTCCAAATTTTGAAGGATAGAGGACACACATTTATACATGCCCTAAAACTATTGTCCCATAAAAAAAATTACAAACAAGGAGGGTGCTTATTTTAAATGTGCATCCTCTGTAAATGTCGCTTTATAATTTTTTTACTCAAAATGCACGTTCTCAAAAGGTGGAAATGAAATCCTCTTAAAATTCTAAAAAAAAAATTAAATACCCCGCTTCAAGTTTTCCTTTCATTCTCTTCTTCCCTTCTCTCTACAAACCCTAATCACGATACCATCTCTTCTTGCTCCGGTTGTTATGGTTGAACAAATGGTGGTTGTAATGATTTTCATGGTGGTTGTTTACCATCTTATGACAAACAATCTTCTAGAACAGCAAGTTGCCAACCATGGCCAACCCACGGGGTCAGTAGGGCCATGGCCCATGGAATCATTGATCTAGGGGGCATTAAGTTTTCAAGAGCTTTTATGGTATGTATAGTTTAATTGGACCAAAATTAATCGTATATTAATTTTTTAGCCCAGGGCAGTGGAGCTGAAGACGAACACGGGGCAAATTACAGCATCTCACGCCTACATAGAAGCAATCAAACAGATTCTAGGGAAACTCACACGCCTAAATTGAGGATTTTCTTTGTTATTAATCTCCACCGATTATCCTTCTTCTTATCTTCTCATCGTTCTCGACATCTCCACACTCTAAATCTCCAGTTCTCTTAAAATCCAAATCATCAAATCGATTCATTAATTTCGAAGAGTCAACTACAAATTCGAAAGGTAGTCTATCCGGTTTAAAGAGATGAATCATAATTTGTTTCTGATTTTGAGAAATATATCTTCTTTGATGTTTTTGAATGAATTTTCTTTGAGGTATGCTTCTTTGAATTTGCGTTTCTTGTCTTTGAGATTTTATGGTTTCTTCAAGCTTTTTTAAATAATTTATTTATTACCATCATAATACAGATTCTAGACTTTTTAAGTGAAGCTTCTTAAAATCATTCAGAATTGTATCTATTGGCTCTGATTTCTCCGTATCTTAACTATGAAAGCAATGAAGAATTTGATCGTTGATCGAACACCCAAAGGTCAAATTCATATGTACTCGAAAGGAAACGGAAAATTGAAATTGCAATCAGGTGACAATAACTTGGGTTTATTATCAAAGTAAGGTTTGATTTAATCTCTTCATCCTTAACACAATTATATGTGATCTGTTAATGTTGACTCAATCGGTTATTGTTTTTGTTTGTAAATTGTAAATTGTAATGAACTTTTCACTTTGTGTAGTGGTATATTTGAAGTAAACTTTTCAAAGGATATCAAAATTTAGGGTATTCTTGGTCCATGTACATCACTTGAGAAGGTTCATATAGTGTTTTGAAGAATGTTGACTATTTGTTGACTTATTGTTGTTTTTTGTGCAGAAAGGTGCTTTATGTTCTGATACTAGTATTGGTCAAGGGGGTACTACTGCATGGAAGATGTGCGGACTAAACATATGATGTTTAATGCAGGGAATGGTACTCACGGCACTTCCCAAAGCTATTAAAGATTGTCAATGATAACTATCTTTATTCTAAACTTGCAAAATACATAAATGACAAGTCAGAGTTGTCTAGAGATAAGTTAGATGGGCTAGTAGATATCTTTGGTAATGAAGATAAAGCAAAGGAAGTAATCGGAGGAGCCAAAGTTTCCATGGGTAGGGTTATATTTGTTTTTGTTATATAATATGTTGTTATAAACTTATAATAATAAAAAGAGTATTTTATTCTATTTTCTTCTTCAGGTCAAGATTTGTCACCAGTTGACTTGGTTAATGTGCAGATGTTTGCAAAACGTGTGATGGACCTTGCTAAATACAGAAAGAAGCTTAATGCCTATCTTGTTGCTAAAATGAGTGACATAGTACCAAATTTGGTTGCATTTATTGGTGAAGTTGTTGGAGCTCATTTGATATCTCATGCTGGAAGCCTCACAAATCTTTCAAGATGCCCTTCTTCTACCCTTCAAATCCTTGGTGCTGAAAAAGCCCTTTTCAGGTCTAATATCATTATCCACAACCACTAAAACTTTCAGCTAAATACAATTAGATATTAATCTTAACCTTGTTCTAATTTTAGGGCTTTGAAATCGAAGGGCAACACAGCGAAATATGGTCTTATCTTTCATTCATCTATTATCAGGCATGCATCTGCTAAAACACAAAGGTCGAATGGCTCGTTTACTGCTCAGATGTTACTGGTCAAGCTGCAGATAATCAGTTTTTATTTCCAATTTTGACTTATTATCATCATAGCAGTGGACAAATGAGGCTTAGAGCTACCACTCTTTCAAGAAGAAGGGCCACAGGTCCAGGAAATACATGCATGCTTATTCATCTATCCTATAAGTTACTTTAATTGTTAATTTATCAACATTTATGAACTTTCTTGTTTAGTACTATGTTTGTACTATTGCATATGATATCAATTTTGCACTTTCTCTGTGTTTCTGTAGTAGTATTTTCACATCCTTTCTTCCCAAATTCAATTGTAACCATTTTTCTATTGCTTCAAATGTTGATATATTTATTATTATTATTGATCAACCAAAATTCAAGCTTGGTTTTTGCATTTTCTAGGATTTGGTTGTTGGGTTTGACCAAGAAGCAGCTGCAGTAGTCATAGGACACCTAGTTTCTTTAAAAATGGAAACAGAGGTAACATGTTAAATCTATCTTTTTATCATTATAGCTACTTTGGAGTCTTAACGCTTTGATTTTTTTCTATGAAAAGTTTCCATTTCTTTTTTTATGGTTTTTATTATTACTCACTGTAATGTAATCCTAGTGCTTCTAAGTCAAGTAACATACAATGTAAGGTTTATTTATTTTTCAATAGGCATGATAAAAACTAACCTTTAGAGCATTAACAACAACAAGCATATTAACACCACCTTACATCATTTGTTGTATTTCAGATTTTAGGGTTTATGTATGCAAACTGGGGGACTTCAATACACACACTTTCTTACAACAATGTACACAAACTAAGGAAATAAGAAAAGACACAGCGGTAAATGTACTTAACTTTTATATCTCTAAACTTCATATGGTTTTACAATCTAAAAGAGACACATTTGTTAGTATATATGCATTCTGATGTACTTCTAAAGGTTGTTGATTGTGTGATTAATAAAAGTTTTTTTTGTTTCAGCTAATGCTTCAAGCCCCTACTTGCCATCCATACCCGGTGGATTGCCTCACACGACACCAAGTTCAACATTTTTACCTAGTACACTAGGTAACAAACCAACGACATGATGGATTTTTTTTACATAATATGTGAAACAAGTAGTCCCGTAATAGCAATGTAGTATCGAGTTATATAGTTAGGGAAAAATCCTTAATAACAATGTATTGTCAGATCCCCTTAATATCAATGTATTATAATTTTTGATAAATTGTTTGACATGGTGTTATTGGATGAAACTGATTGTTTTGGTATATATTTGTTTCCATATTTTTGTATTATGCATAAATGATTATCGTAAAGGCATGTCGTAAATGGCTATTAAAGCTTATGGCACGCAAATGTGTGTCATCTTCATTTATGACAGGGGCTTTAATGATACACAATGTGTGTCGTAAACGCACGTCGTAAGGTTATGAAACACAAATGTGTGTCGTATTGTTTATGATTGGGCCTTCCTTGACACACAATGTGTGTCGTTAATGTGTGTAATAAATGCACGTCGTGAGTTTATGACATGAAAAAGTGTGTTGCCTTCCTTTATGACAGGGTCTTCCTTGACACACATTTGCGTGTCATCAGTGGCTTTTACGACACACAATGCGTGTCATTAAAGGGTATTTTGTAGTAGTGATCTTGTGCTTTTTTGAGACCTTTGAAAGTTTCCAAGATCCAAACTTTATTTCTTAATGTTGTTAGATCTAATTGGTTGTCCCATGTTGTTCATGTCCAAGCAAGTTGAAATGAAAGGAATACATAAAGTTGACAACTTTATGCATTCTAAGAGCCCATAGAGTAGGATATTTTCCAGATCTAGAAGAGGGTTGATTTTTTGGTCCCTTACATGGAGATTTTGGTTTAATCTCTTCATTTTGACCTATAATGGGTGGAGGACATGCATGTCTATCAAGTACTCATTTTATGGACCTTTAGAGTCCCCTTTGGCTTCTTGAAAAGTTAGAATGAATGGATTAGTGGATTAAGGACTTAAATATTTAGATTTTGGCATCAGACTATAGTCACAATGTAAGACATGACATCTCACGACGTGTGGGTGAAAGACCCTATTTTTTGTTGGGCTTTTTGGAGCTCACGACGTGACATAAGGCTGTTCACATCGTGAGATCACTTCAAATGATTTTTCAAGACTGAGTTGGGTCGAGTCGGGATGGAATTGGATTGAGTGGACTCTCACGACGTGACCAAGGTCTGGTCACTATGTGAGACCTTTTTGTTGGCATTGTCGGTTGTTGACTTTAACTTTAACCATTGACTTTTGGAAGGGGTTGACTTTTGGTCAAACTTATATTATTATTAAAAGGTAGACTTAGGGTTTACCTTGTGTCCATTGTTAGGAGGTGATAGCACCCATGTTTTGGCGGTGAGAGTTGTTAGCTATGGTTGGCACGACCTTGAGCTAAGTTTCTAATCGACTTTATGAGTTAGGTGAGTTTCTCCTCACTGTACTCATGCGTCGAAGGCACTAATTCCGACCTACTATGCTATGTATCTTGGTATATAGTGTTGGATTAGGTGTCTAAGCCCATAACTGTAATTGGTATGTACTTAACCCGATAGTAGCATGGTCATTTTGGGTTGCCTTCACCATAGCAATTTGATAGGATAAATTATGGAGAAAGAGATTAATTATGATTTATTAATATATTATAAGAATAATATATTAATTGAGAAATCATATTATTTAATTAGTATTGATCAGAAATTAATTTGTAATTAATTTGGTGATCAAAAGAGACTGATTAAATTATGGGGACTGATATTGCAGTTATATGATTGTTGCAAGTTAGGCTTATGGATCCCTAGGAAGGGGTGGACGAAATTATATGTGTAGCCCACATAGATTTCGTCCAAGGGGCATCCTGGAAGGATCTACTATACTACTTAAGGCTTAAGCAATCAGATTAGGGTTTTACCTGAAATCCTAGTAGCTCAGCTATATAAGGAACCCCTTGGCTCCCTGAAATCAGCAAATGCAACAAAGGAAAGAACCCTAACCGATTTTTAGAGCCTCCCAACCTCTTTCATATTCTTCCAATTTCTACTTGGTGTTTGTGACTCATTAGAGGTGCAACAATTGAGGCACTAAGATCTTGAAGGTCAAGATCTACATGCTACAAGGAAAATGTATTCATCTAACTTTGTGTTATGTTATAAATCTCTAAAATTGTGTGCTAGATAGGGTTCATGATTTGGATTATTAGAATTGCATGTATAAATTGAGAAAAACCTAGATCCAAAGCATTAGGGTTGCATGTACACCATAAGAATGTTGTAGTGCTCAAAACCCATCATATAGGATGATGATATGATGATTATATGTTAGATTGGTGGATTTGTGTGATTACATGTACTTGCTAGTTATATGTTTACATCTTACATATGTCGACATAGTGTGGGTGGATTGAGGCTGAACTGTTTTGTGTTGTCGGCCAACAAACACGGGCAATCCAATCGGGAGATTGTGGGACAGTGACAATCCAATCAGGAGATTGTGGGCTAGGTTAATTCAGTCAGGAGACTGTGGACCCAACATGCAATATGTATATTTTTTTGTGCACGGTACTTTGGGGGAAACTCACTAAGATTTGGCTTACCGTTTGATTGTTATGGTTCCATGTACATCTAATAATTTGGGAAAAGTGAAGGCTTGATTGTACACATCCTTTGCGTTTTGATTTCCACTTGATTTGAACACTCTGATTTTGAATGATTGTATTTGACACTAATGGTTGTGATTTGGGTTTTTATATAAACACGGGTTTTTATCTAAATGAAAAATGAAAATTTTATCGAGATTTTTGGGATGTTACAAGAACCTTATATCAGATCCACACAGTAAAAAAAATGGTACTAATTGTAATATCTGATACCCAAGTCAAAGTTCAAGCACTTAATTGAAAAAATCTCAAGAAATTCAAAAAGACAATTGAAGAACTCAAAGTCGAAGGCAAAAGATACAAATCAAGTTCAATCAAATCAGAAGCCCTCTCAAAGACAAATCTGGAGTGAATGAAGAACTATGTGATATGATATTTTTCATTCTCAGAAAAATGAAAGCATTGGAGTTGGGCCCCTATGGGTGTGTCCCACTACTTTAACGAAAGCTGATTTGACGTGACAAGTCTTAAGGATGCGTCGAGTCTGGTTCTTAATTATCTACTCTTGAGGACATGGAATTTTAAAATGTGTTATTTTTTCTTGCAATGCTAATTAAGGTATAAAGTTTAAATAAAAGTTACAATTGGATTATTGGTTCACACTGTCAAGCTTCTTCCTGACTTTGGGAATATGTAAAAGATGGAAGGTATTGTGATAATTATCTAGGTAGTGATTCCATTGGAGCTTTCCTCGGTGTTATGTCTAATCATGTAAAATAAAAGAGTGAAGTATTTTTTGTTTAAGTTTTTAGTTTCCTTCATTTTATTCTAAGTTATTTTTATGTCTTCTACATCTTTCTATTTCAGTTATAATGTTTAATCTATTTATTACTTGAGGGCAAGTAAGGTTTAAGCCTGGGGAGATTTGTGTAACCGCCCAAAAACCATGATAAAAATTTTCATTCTTAAACACGAATTACGGTCATTAAATTGTTTCAAAAACCATTACATAGTAACAATGTCGAATCATTAGAGGAACGGTATCAATAAGTGCGAAAAATAGTGAGGGGAGAATATTGTACCATCACGTCGGGCCCTTTCCCTTAGTACCGGAAGTATCTTAAACCATAAATACAAATTTTATGCAAAAGCTTAGTGAGTTTTCCCAAGTACCACATACCAAAAATAAATAACTTAGTGTTATGAGCCAAATCAGAGTCTTACAAGTAATTTCCTGTCGAGGGCCAAATCATGGTCTTCCATGCAGGTGCCAGGAGCCAGATACTAGGCTTTCGTAGAGATGTCAGGGGTCACATCCTTGTCTTTCATACAATTGTCAGTGGCCAAATCCTGGTCTTTCATACTCATATCACAATTATAGCTATCATCCTATATCACAAATAATGGGCCGAACTTAGTGCCTTCGGCTAGCCCTGTCGAAAATACCTGATACCCGAATTACCCGCCCGATTTTTTCGGGTATCAGGTAAATCGGGTCGGGTAAATCGGTTATCGGGTAAATTTTTTCGGGTAATCGGGTTACCCGATTTTTTTTTTCGGGTCGGGTAAAGGGTACATTTTTTGGGTTTCGGGTATACCCGAATTATCCAAATTATTTTAAAAATTCCTTTTTTTTGTAGAGCTTGTATTATATAGCAGGTATTTGATCATGCTTAAACTAACTATCATTATTATAAAACATAAATATATTTATTATGACAATACGACGCTAACAATATTAAAAGTAATTTTTATATATCATCACGTTCTTTAAAACTTAACTGTTTTCTAGATTATAGTTTTTATTACAACTAACAAACTCATTATCTTGAAGAAATTTAGAACATGGCAAAACTTATGGCTACATTTATCTTAAACATTTTAAACTTTTAAATTAAGATCTTTAGGTATTTGTTTTTTTAACATCTTAATAGATTAGATTAAGATGTTTAAAATTTAATTGATATCTCATGTATTATTGACTAGAAAATCTCAATATTCAAAGCTTGAGTAACTTCGTTTATCTCTCGTTTGTTTATATAAACAAGACTAATAAAACACGACGTATTTATTTCATTAAATTTATTTTTAGGTGAAATTCAAAAAAAATCATATATTTCGGGTAATACCCGAATTACCCAAACCCGAATTACCCAAATTTAGTTTGGGTAGGGTAACGGGTAATTTTTCTAACATGAAAAACTCGAATTACCCGACCCGAATTACCCGAAACCCGAAAAAATTACCCGTTCAACACCCCTACCTTTGGCCCATTAATACAGTGAGAAAACCCACCTCAATCCGCTGATAAACAACTAGATGCTCGACTGCAGAACTAGAAGATCCCACATTAACACAAACAAAAAACCCTAATCAAAATTAGGCCATAAACCATAACCGTGGGTCTAAAATCCCAACCCACACTCCTAGGATAAAAGGCTATTTTACCCTTCCCATAATGGGTCAAACCAAACTTGGCCCAATAACCCCATAATGGCCCCCAAGTCCCAATTCATACAACTTAAATCCCACTAACAGAATCCTGAGGCCCACTTACTCTAAATAGGCCAAGGCCCAAAACCTAACTAAGGCCCAAAACCTAACTAAGGCCCAAAAGTTTAGAGCCCATGAAGAGCCACAACAAGGCATACACTTGGCGTATACATGGTACGCTCAGCGTACAGGACCGCTTGCTAGTACGTGTTGCGTACCCATTGGTACGCTCAGTGTACTGTGTTGGTTTCCACCTTAATCCATTTACTGCTTAATCCATTCAGCCATAAGGTCCAACTTCTAGATCTAGTCCATCTTACGATTCCAATACATAAATTTGGCAACTTTAACCCTTAGCATGTCTTAATGGAACCCAACATCCATTTTCATACATCAAAGCTCATATTCAGGACTCAAATTCATGCATGGACTCATATCAACCATCAAGATGACATTTTTATGCATCAAGAGAAACAAATAAGCCAAGATCTAACATATCTAACTCCTGGAGTTCCTCAGACTCACAAGGAGGACCCTTTGGACCAAATAAAGCTCATAAACAACCCTAAACTCAAACTACCATAACAAATCTTCAAGGTAAGAACTTTATACATTTTCTAGCTCACAAAATTGATGAAGAATCTAGATCTAAAAGCTCAACCTCAACAAATGCTTGGTCTCCAAGTTCCTTCTTTTAGAATACACAGAAAAATGCCACAAAATCACTTCCAATGCTCAAAAATACTCAAAGGATGAACTAGGGTTTCTATGGGACATAATGAACAGTGGAGGCTGATGAGGGTCGAGGTCCAAAGGCCCTGATGTTGTTTAAAAAGGGTTTGACCCAAGAAGACGTACGCCTAACGTACACCACGTGTGCCCACCGTACGTGGTTAAATGCCCCCGACTCCAAAATGCTCATGTACGCTAAGCGTACCAAACGTACGCCCATCGTACGAGGGTCCATTTTTGCAAAATTTCTCAAACTTAAAGGACCGAAGAAGAAGTAATAGGAATCAAATGTAACAAATCTCCCCTGCTTGAATTAGACTTCGTCCGAGAAGTCTGTTGGTGCAAACAAGTCTGGGTAATTCTCCTTCATTTCGCCCATCGGCTCCCTCGTCCACTCTGAGCCCTTTCAGTCGTTCCATTTCACCTTCAGTAGATTCACCACCTTATTGCGCAGAGTCTTAGTTTTCCTATCAAGAATCGTAATCGTCCTCTCCATATAATACAGGCGCTTATCCACGTGAATATCATCCAACGAAATCACTACTGAATCATCGGCTACACACTTCCACAACTAAGACACGTGGAAATTGTTATGGATTTGACTAAGCTCATCAGTAAAATCCAACCGGTATGCAACCTGGCCCACCCGGGCCGCAATCCTAAAAATACCAATAAATCGAGGGCCCAACTTGCCCAACTTATGGAATTGGATGACACCTTTCCAAGGTGACACCTTCAGCAGCACTAAGTCCCCCACCTAGAACTCGAGGTCTGAAATTCGTCAATCATCATTCCTCTTATGTTGGCTTTACATGACCCGCAACTTGTCGTGCACCTAATGAACCAACTATGTGGTCTTAAGCACCACCTTGGTGCTTCCCATGATCCAATGACCCACCTCGCCCCAGCAAACCGGGGTCTTGCACCTCTTCCCATACAACATATCAAATGGTGGTGGATCAATACTAGCATGATAAATATTATTGTAGGAGAACTCGGCCAGTGGAAGGTAAGTATCCCAACTCCCTCCAAAATTCAACTCCCAAGCCTGAATCATATCCTCGAGCATCTGGATCATTCACTCGCTTTGGCCATCGGTCTGAGGGTGGTATGTTGTACTAAAATGCAACTAAGTACCCAACTCCACATGAAGTTTCCTCCAAAACCTGGTAAAGTGAACATCCCAGTCCGAGACCACCGCAACTAGCACCCCGTACCGAACTACCACCTCCCGGACATAAATACCAGCTAGCTTTTCTGCGGATATGCTCTCAGCAATTGGAATGAAATGTGCACTCTTTGTCCATTTGTCCACAATGACCCAAATATAATCAACACCGCATGCCATCCTTGGCAATTTTGTGATACAATCCATAGTGATCTCCTCCCACTTCCACATGAGAATGGGTAAAGGTTGTATCTTGTCATGGGGTCTCCGATGTTCGTCCTTGACTTTCTTGTAAGGCAGACATCATTTGACAAACCAAGCTATCTCCCTCTTCATACATGGCCACCAATAACTCAACCTCAAATACTTGTACATCTTTGTGGCCCCCGGATGGATATAAAAATTTGACTTATGTGCCTCCTCCAGTACCGTCTGTCTCACCCCACCAGATGCCAAAGCCCAAACTCTACCACATTAAGTCAAAATCCTCGGCTGTCCCTGAAAAACACGTGAATATGTCCCCTAGTCCACTCAACCTTCTAACTCTCATTTTTCCAAACCTCAACCTGAGCTTCCTTGAATAAATATAACAGAGGCGAGGTGACAACCATCCTTAAGCAAACATCGACCACCACATTGGCCTTCTCAAGGTGGTACAGGATCTCGTAATCGTCATCCTTTACCACATCTAGCTATCGTCGTTTCTGCATATTCAAATTCAGTTGGTCCATCAAGTACCTCAAACTCTTGTAGTCGGTGTAGATAGTACACCAAACCACATACAGATAGTGCCTCCAGATCTTGAGGGAAAAAACCACGGACCCCAACTCCAAATCATGTGTCAGGTAGTTCGCTTCATGAGGCTTCAACTGCCTCGAAGCGTAAGCAATCACGTGACCCCTCTGCATAACAACAACTCCAAACCGAAAATTAAGGCATTGCAGTAAACAACAAACTCATCCAAACCCTCAGGGAGCATAAGAATCAAGGCCTCACACAATCTCTGCCTTAGAGTCTCAAAACCAATTGTTGATCAGGCCCCCATTAAAAGTTCACATTCTTCTTTGTCAAACGGGTCAAAGGCACAACAATCTTGGAGAAATCTTGGATAAATCATAGATAATACCCTGTGAGCCCTAAGAAACTCTAGATCTCAGATGCGGTACTCGGGGCCTCCTAATGCATCACAACCTTGATCTTGGTTGGGTCAACCAAGATTCCTTTAGGGTTGATGATGAGCCCCAGAAACTGCACATTGTGCAAACAAAACTCACATTTGGAGAATTTAGCATAAAGCCTCTCCCTTCTCAGGGTCTCCAACACCTCTCGCAAATGCTGCTCATGCTACTCCTTGGTCTTGGAGTAGACCAGAATGTCATCAATGACAAAAATCAAAGACAGATCCAGCATCGGTTTGCAGACCCAGTTTATCATGACCCATGAACGTTGTTGGTGCATTGGTGAGCCTGAAAGGCATCACCACGAACTCGTAATAAACATCAAAAGTCCTGAAGGATGTCTTCTGCACATCCTCATCCTTAACTCTCATCTGGTGGTATCCTGACCACAAATCAATTTTGGAAAACCAATATGTACCTTGAAGCTGGTCAAACAAATCGTCAATCCAAGGAAATAGTTAACGGTTCTTCACCGTGAGCTTATGTTATGCTCGTAGACTCGGCCTAGTCAATTTAGAGACAATAAGCATGAAAATATGACTTTTTATGGAATATTATTTAGAATAAATAATCTTAACCAAGGTATAGTATATATTACAAGGGTCCCGTACATATAAAGAATGCTGAAATCCAAGTTATAACGAAAAAGTTATGGCTCGTCGAAGTTTTACAGCTAAATTATCACGGCACCGCGAAACGTAAAAAGTGAATTTTTAATAAATTACTTTTTAGCCTTAGAGATCTGAATGAAATTTTTAGTATATGTTAAACTGAGAACGTACATAAAAAGAACGTTCAAATTTGACTTCGTATGAGGAAGTTATGATTTTTTTCTAAGATTTAGCATAGCAGTGCACAGTACGGAATTCGATTTTTAGATCGATCGATTTTTAGTCGATGCAACCTTAATGAGAATTGAAGATCTCATTAATAAGATTTCAACCATAAAAAGACAGACAAAAACGGAGTTCGTATGTAGAAGTTATGAATTTTACACGGTCGTTTAACAGTGTAATCTTCTCATACTATTAAATTTAAAATTGGTCGAGAATTAGTCGATGGAGTGAAAAGGGGGAGTTGTAGATCTTGTCGATACCTATGCGTGCATATAAAGAACGTCAAAGACGGAGCTCGTATGCAAAAGTTATGATTTTTTTTTTTAAAATTGGTTGTTTTACCTGCGCCCGGCGCCACGTGTCAGCACCAAGCTTCGCCTTGGTGCCTACGCAAGGCTCACGACGTGAGAGGCCCCAGGCAGCCTATAAATAGAGGCACAAATCATCTATTTTCTTCACACCTTCACCCTTCTTTCTCTCCGAATACCCCCAAACCCTCTCTCACATTCCGTAGTACTTCCTAAGTGCTAGAGGCGAGTCCCGGAGTGCCAGAAGGCTCCGAGAAGAAGAGCTTTCAGCTCGGAAGTTCTGCTCCTGCAGAGCCCGGTTTCTAGCAAACCTCCCGGTAATTGAGATATGCTTATCCTACTTTAAATATAGCTTATTTAAATATAATATCGTTATTATGAACCTATAAATAATATTTATCAGTGATTCAAAGTCATTATACTGATTGAACAACTTACAAGAGAGGTGTCTAGAATGGTCACGTTGGATTTGGTTGTTGGATTTCAGAAAAGCTATATTCCAAAATGGTCCTGCCTCCCAACTGTCCTTCCTGGCTGATCCTTACTTGATAGATCATGAAGTAGACTCTGAGGTAATGATGAATCTAGACAAATAATTAGTCGCAATGAATATTAAACTAAAATCTAGTGGTAATAATATTAGGTTTCGTCGAAGGAAATTATATTGTTAAGAATCGAAGCGATGTCCAAGTTGGAATCATCACTTTGACAAGTGAGTGCATAGTTACTTTCATCTTACACGTAGATATGAAGTATTTAATGTAAATTATGTGCTATGTGTGCATATTATATGTGTTCTTGATATCTATGTTGGATGAACAAAAATATACATGATTTTGTCTTAAATAGTATATGTATCTTATACCTATAATTATGATGGGTAAAATATGGGTAGATTAAAGATGAGATAAATGATGAGCGATGAAAGATGAGATGGATGACGAGAGATGATATATGACTTGTAAAATATGGTGATAAGCGATGAGCCAAACGATGACCCAAGCGATGGCCCCGTCATCTAGCAGAGTATAGATGACAACCACGGACTAATCTAGACAGTCCAGTGGAACACTAGCAGGCTGGCAACCTGTAGGTGTTGTGAATGATGTGTTCACCCGGTGTACTCTAAAAACCTATTGACATGTATTGCGGGTGGACTCCCTAAAATAATACCGTCAATAAATGAGACAAACTCTGGCAGTTATGGACTTATCGCTTGTTAGATGAACCCTAACAACTATGGACTTAGTGCCTGTTATATGAACCCTGGAAACGATGTAATTCATGCCTATTCCTTAGGACAATCCTTAGGAATAAATAATGAGGAATAGATGATACCTAGGGAAGATACTTAAGAATAAAGAAGATAATCGGGATGGGTAATTGGGTTTATTGTTTGATGATTAAACATAATAACTTTTTCATTGTGGGTTGAAAACCCTATGTACTCACCAGGTTTCCCAACCTGACCCACTCATGTTTATTTGTATCACAGGTGTCGATATGAAGCTACATTATATTGAGAGATTAAGAAGATGAAAATCACTAGTATAAATGAATGTAAGGTATGTTTATGCTTATGTTTCTGTATTGACGATGATATCCCAATGTTTTAAAATGAATAAAATACATTTCTTCATAAATTCTTTGATAACGTATTTTTCATGTTTTTCTGGGAACAAATTTTGCAATATATTTCCTTAAAAGATACTTTGATTTTCAAAATAAAGCATAAACAAATCGGTCTTTTCTGGTCATGAAAATGGGGATGTCACAGTTTATTTAACTCCCGATAGTCAATGCACATCCTATGCAAATCGTCTTTCTTCTTCACAGCTCCTACAGCTGCGTAGACAACTCCTACATCTCAGGTGGTGCCAGGTGATACGGCGTGTTGGCTATCAAAGCCACACCACGTATCAAATCAATCCAAAACTCAACCTGCCTCTCGGGAGGCACCCTAGGAAAATCCTCAAGGGAAACATCAGGAAAATCCTACACAATGGGTACCCTGATCAACTCCGCCATGAACTCAACCCACATGTCAGAAACATAAGCTAAAAACCCAGAACAACCCTGTTGCAGATATCTCCTCTCCCTAACAGCTGAACAGAGAGTTGGCCCATACGAAACTCTCTCACCGATAATAACCATTTCTGTCACACCCCCGAACCGGACGGCGGAAACGTCCGAGGGCTCTTGTGACTTAAATTGAATACCATCACAATGAATATACTTGAATCATAACATAACTCATCACCATGTATTGAAATATTACAACTGATATTTTTTACATTGTGTTAAACATTACAAATCCATAACATAAATTGTTCGATAGATAATCTAAGCAAGACACCATGACTTAACTTGGTACTTATTCTTCGGCTTACCTGTTACCTGAGAATACAAGTTATTTTGAAAAACGTCAACATATGAAATGTTGGTGAGTTCATAAGTAATGTTATGGTAAAATGATTTGGTGTAGTTCGTAAACCCAGAAAATCCGATATTTTCTGAAAAGAGTATTTGTTTATAAAAAGTGTGAAGATCCGTAAATATGCTTGTTGATTTTCAAAACATGTATAATTGTTGAACTTTGTATACATTACACAAAGGGAAATGTTGAACTTCCCAGGAAAACCCGATGTTTTCCCAATACGTAAATTCCATGACTTGTTTATTGTTTTACCGTTACGTCGAATATTTTTGATTACCCGGGTGGCGTTGGGTTAATTAGGGTTTGTGAGTTGTTATAATCACGCATTAAGAAAATGACTAGTTTATAACTACAAATTACAAACGATCCTTAAAGGCGTCGGTCGTTACTACTCACTTAATCCACCCACCCTGATTACTATTGTTTATCATCCTGAATCTGTTTACTTTGATTTCTCATAAGCCCAACAACCGAGGAGAAAGGAGGGTACGAAGCCCCCTTTATTTCCATGAGTTATTCAAGGCTATCGGGAATGCGAAAGACACTTGGCCCAACTCGCATTTGACTTCTCGACCTCACTAGCAGTTCTAATGGGTCACTAGGGCCCAATATCACATTAGAGCTATTGAAAGTCCTTTTACATGGAATTGGGTCATAGAAGGCACAATAACACGTAAGCGTATTCCCTTCGGGCCCAAAGATCATGTTATTGGGCTAGCAAGGCCCAACAAGCATAATTTGAAACTTCCAAGCCCAAATTTTGTAGGTTAACTCATCATAATTATCGCGTGTTTATTGAAATGCTTTGATTTTATGATTTTGTTTTGTTATTGATTCGAGACCAAATCAATTCGTTTTGTAACGACATTTGTTGTTGAGAATGTAATTGTTTTTCCGTGTCGTCGGTATTCGTGGATCTTGTATTTTGTATTAGTGACTTAATTTGTTTGAAAATGGAGTTTGATCCTTTTCATTACCCTCCTTTTATAAAAATAACACTTTTGGTCCTTTTTAATAAAAGAGTTTCATTTTTAGTCCTTAAAATACTTTTCTTGACACTTTTCTATAATTTATTTGATGAAAACACGATTTATAACCCAAAGTTTACTTAGTTGATAGATTCAGCCCCTCTAGAATAGTGATTCTCGGTTAAGGACTCATTTTTCACAACTATTACAATTTTAGCCCAAAATCTAAAAAGTTTGCAATTTTGGTCCTTTTTGATAATGACAAGCATTTTTGACCCTTGTAAACATTTTTTTATGCTAAATACCCCCTGTTTTACAGAAAGTTACATTTCCAGCCCCTCAACTTGTAAAATTTCGCATTTGGAGGCTTATTGGGCCGAGAAGCCCATAATTAGCCCATTAGGTTAAAATTTTACATTTTAAATCCTTAGAAACTTCTAAAAATCAGAAAAATATTTATGGAAACTATTTTGGCCCCTTTTAACCTTCAAGAAACCGTGACTTGTTGATTTTTACCCCAAGTTTGTATTTTTGACAATTTAAGCCCAAAAATGGGTTTTATGTTCAAGTATGTTCATCCTAACCTTATAAACTATTTTTCTAGACTTGATTAGTGTATAATAGCTTAAGTTATGTTTATTTCCTTTCTCATGTCTTAGATCTCGGTTTTTACACACTTTTTGATAACATATTCATCACAAAACACATGATATCACACACATACATGCATCAAATCACACATAGCATACATTTACACATAGATCTACACATTTTCTTGAATTCTCCCCCATAAAACTCATAAAAACCGAAAAGAAAGGGGTATGAAACTCACCTTGAGTTGTGGATCGGTTTTGAAGAAGATTTGGAGAAGTTTGGTGCTATTTTCAGCCCTATCAAGTTCCTTGGATGGATCTCGAACTTAGTGGGTTCTAAGATGCAAGATCATGAACTTGAATGGATTAAGAGATGATTTTTGATGGAAAGAAGTGAGTTAGATCATAGATTTAGCCACCAACTTACCTTGAATGATGATTTTTATGGAAGAAATTCCTTGAACACCTCTTAGATCTCGAAAATATGGAGAGAATGGAAAGAGAGTTTATTTGAGAGAATTTTGAATGAAGTGTGTATGTGTGTGCTTGGATTTGGCCAAGAGCAAAGAAGATATGAAGAAGAGAGAGTGTGATAAGATGGTGCATGGATATTTGGGTTATTTGCATGGATAACCTCCATGTAAAAATGAGGTGGCAAGCCTAAGTCAACTCTTCTTCATGGGTTGGGCTTGGGCCGAGAATGGAGAGGGAAGAGAGAGTTTTTGAGCCTTAAATGTTTAAGCCCAATTTCATGGTTATGTTGAGTGATTTTTGGTCCAAATAAATATAAATGTGATTTTTATGACCTATTAGGGCTAAATTAGGTTAGTTATGGCCCAATAAGGTTCATTTAAATATTTTGTTTAATTCTAGGCCCAATATGGCCCAAAATATTAAAATAAATGAAAGTGGGTCCAATTAGAGCCCATTGAAGAGTTCTAAGCCCAAGATAGTCCAATTGGAAGCTTATTGGTCCATTGGGCCCAATAAGGAAATGCTAGTCCAAAATGGACTTAAACAAGGATTTCTAGGGTTTCCAATTGTTTGTTGACTATTTGTAGTGCATGTATGAAGTGTTTGACTGAAATTTTGTTGTTATTGAATAAGCATCTTACATGTTTTCACATTGTTGGTTCACATTTGTTATCATTGTTCAATGTTTACAAGGCATCAAAATTCCTAGTTGTGACAATTTCTCCCCCAGTTGGGGTTGAAGTCTCACCAGCTGCCGCTCGTAATCAATCACGGCCCCATTAGGGCCCAACCAATCCTTCCTGATGATAATCTTCGATCCTCTGAAGGGAATCGACACCAAATCAATAGAGAACCTCTCGCTAAAAATGTTCGGGACACACCCATGGAATATCCTCGAAGAACTCACAGTACGGTCATCTGTAATCTCCATCTCTAGAGGGGAATCCAAAGTCCCCAGAGCGTCTAGAAACATCTTGCTGAGCACAAGTGATATGAAGGATTGGGTAGCCACCGAATCGAACAGAACATGAGCAGACATACTATTGATAAAAAAAAAGGTCCTTATACGAGAGCATAATAAAAATAAACGTAAATAAGAAAGAAATAAAATATAGGCTTAAGACACATACCAGTAACTACATCCGACATTGCATGGGCCTCATCAGTGGTCAGCTGAAAAGTCGTGCTCTTCACCACAGAAGCCTCCACCTTGCCCTGGTGGCCATCAGTATTCCTCAAGGTGGCTGGCGCAGGCGCCACCACTGCTCCCCCAGACAATCTCGGACAATCGGCCTTTTATGGCCAGTCTGATTGCAATGAAAGCAAATCAGATCCCTCTTCGGGGAATCCCTGCTCAAGTGACCCGACTGGCCACAACTAAAACATCATGGACCTGCTGATCGGCAAGCTCCGTAATGCGTCATGTCGCACTTGGTGCAACGCCCGACCTAGTTGGCCTCTGGAGTGGGTATCGGAGGTCTTGGGTCTCTTAGTCTGACCCACATCTATCTGAACCTGCTTCGGCTTCCACTTCGCCTGGAGCTCCAACTCAATACCACGCTCACGGGCCTTCTCGGCCATATCATTCAGGGTTTTGCATCCTGAGAAGCTCACGAACTCCCTGATATCATCCCTTGTCATATCTGGATATCTCATCTTCCTCATATCCTCATCCGCAACGAACGGTGGGACCAACAATGCTTTCTCCCTAAATTTGGCGGTAATCTCCACTAAAGTCTCTATAGTCTGGCGAAGGTCGTAGAAATCCATTGCCAGCTTTTTCACCTCGATAGCTGGTGCAAACTCCTTTTAAAACCTCTGAACAAAGTCCTCCCATGTCATCAAAATCATCGTTGTCATCCCTATAACTCGATTAACCTCCTCTCACCGGTCTCGAGCTCTGTCCCTCAATAGGCAGGATGTGAATCTCACCTTTGCCATTTTAGAGAAATAACTCAGCCGCTGAGCATTCTCCATGTCAGCGATCCAACGATGGTTAGCGATGGGGTCCTTAACCCCCAAGACTCTGGCACTCCACACACCTTGAACTCCTAAAATGAGGGGTTTGCGCCCCAATCTGACATGCAGCAAAGACCTGAGCCATTCCTCCATTAACTCCAAAATGCCCTCCTTGATGGTACCGAAAATCATGGGGGTAGCGTCAAGAATGTCGTGAGTAACCTTGGCTGCAATAAGCTCACATAGCCTCTAATCAATCAGTTTTGAGCCAGAGGCCGAACCTAAACCCGAACCAGAGCCAGAACCAATACCACCCAATCCCAAACGAGTGACCACCATCCTTAAACTGTAATACAAAGATATAAACAATTAGCAAACACTTGAGGGAAAATCGCAACACACAGGTACCCTTACAGTCCCCGGGTTTGTTCTTGTCTCAGGTACAGGTCTTGTGCTTCCAGTAGTACAGGCCAAATACTACCTTCCACACCTACCAGTACCTTCCTCAAGGTCAAACCCGATTCCTATAAGTTACCATACTACAACCATAAACAAAGCTTAGGCTACATAACATACATATCCTAGACTTTTCCAAGAACTCTCAACTCTCACCCCTTGCAGTACCAAGAACCTCAATACATCCTGTTGATTGCCTTATGCATGCAATTTTTACACAAAATAGGATCGCATAGACTGTCGAATGAAGATTCTGCCTTAAGTCCACAACCAAACAAGGAACAAGAAATGAGGCTAAGTCGATCATTCTAGGGCTATACAATCCTAATCATATACAAGTTTGAAAGAATACACTTGGAAAATAATTGAGCCGATATCAATTCCAAGTAATACATGGCATCAAGTTCTAATGAGCTATAAGGCATCACATAAATCAGGCAATTCTATCATATGGTTCCTAAAGGTATCCTTAGCCCTAATATAGCATGAAATTCACATATTAAGCATATTAATCACAATACATAAGTATGGGTAACTTGGGAAACAATTACTTGAACTTGGTTGATTGTATGCATCGCACTCCCCTTTTTACTTAAAAGGAATCTTTTATGAAAATTCAACTTCTTTTTCTTTTGAAAAGATTATCATTTCTTCAATTTGATTTCTGAAACACACGAGAGTGTGGCCAAATCCCTCAATCCAAGGCTCTGATACCAACTTGTAACAGCACAAAACCATGATAAAAAATTTCATTTTTAAACAAGAGTTACAGTTATTAGATTGTTCCAAAAACCATTACATAGTAACAATGTCAAATCATCAGAGTAACAATATCAATAAGTGTAGAAAATAGTGAGGGGAGAATGTTGTGCCATCATGTCGGGCCCTTTCCCTTAGTACCGGAAGTACCTGAAACCATAAATACAAACTATAAGCAAAAGCTTAGTAGGTATTCCTAAGTACCACATACCAAACATAAATAAGTTAGTGATATAGGCTAAATCATAGTCTTACAAGTTACAAGTAATTTCTTGCCGAGGGCCAAATCCCGATCTTATATATAGGTGCCAGGGGCCAGATCTTGCTCTTTCATACAGATGTCAGGGGCCACATCCTGGTCTTTCGTACAATTCCCAGGGTCCAAATCCTGGTTTTCATACTCATATCACAATTATATCTAGCATCCTATATCATAAATAATGGGTCGGCCTTGGTGCCTTCGACCCACTGATACAGTGAGAAAACTCACCTCAGTCCGCTGATAAACAATTAGATGCTCGGTTGCAGAACTGGAAGATCCCACACTAACACAAACAAATAAACCTAATCAAAATTAGGTTATAAACCATAGCCATAAGTCTGAAATCCCAACCCACAGTCCTAGGATAAAAGGCAATTTTACCCTTCCCATAATGGGCCTAACCAAACTTGGCCTAATAACCCCATAATGGCCCCAAGGCCCATAAAGGCTCAACTCATACCACTTAAGGCCCACTAATAGAATCCTGAGGCCCACATACTCTAAGCAGGCCAAGGCCCAAAACCTAACTAAGGCCTAAAATTCTAAATCCTAACTGAAGTCCAAAAGCCCATGAAGAGCCACAACGAGGCGTACGCTTGGCGTACACAACCGCTTGCCAGTACACGCTGTGTACCCCTTGGTATGCTCAACGTACTAGGCTACTTGACACCTTAAGCCATTTAGTGCTTAATCCATTTAGCCATAAGGTCCAACTTTTAGATCTAGTCTACTTTAGGTTTCTAATACATAAAGTTGGCAACTTTAACCCTTAGCATGTCTTAATTGAACCCAACATCCATTTTTATCCATCACATCGCATATTAAGAACTCAAATTCATGCATGGACTCATATCAACCATCAAGATGACATTTTTATGCATCAAGAGAAACAAAAAGGCTGAGATCTAACATATCTAACTCCTGGAGTTGCTCAAACTCACAAGGATGACCCATGGGACCAAATAAAGCTCATAAACAATCCTAAACTCAAACTACCATAACGATCATCAAGGTAAGAACTTTATACCTTCTCTAGCTCCGAAAATTGATGAAGACTATGGATCTAAAAGCTCAACCTCAACAAATGCTTGGTCTCCAAGTTCCTTCTTCTAGATAACACAAATGCCACAAAATCACTTCCAATGCTCAAAAATACTCAAAGGATGAACTAGGGTTTCTACGGGACATAATGAACAGTGGAAGATGATGAGGGTAGAGGTCCAAAGGCCATAATGATGTTTAAATAGGGTTCAAACTCTAAAAATTAGGGTTTGACCCAGGCAGATGTACGCCCCGTGTACATGGTTAAATGCCCCGAATCCAAAACACTCATGTACGCTAAGTGTGCCAAACGTGCACCCAGCATACGAGGGACCATTTTTGCAAAATTTCTCAAACGTAAAGGACCGAAGAAAAAGTACCTGGAATCGAATGTTACAATTTGATAGATGTCATTTTATGCATCCTTTAAGGTAGTTTTTATTAGCATTTAGCATCATATTTTACACATCTAATGACATTATTTTAAATAATGTTTAGCTTATGTTATTCGTTAGAATTCCCGTACTGCTAGCATTTTTATGTCATGTTCATATAATCCAACGGAGAAATACTTTGGGAGCAGCTTTGGATGCGTTTAATGGAGCTTGGAACTTATGAATAACTCTGAGGAATACTTGGAAGCTGTTTTGATCAAGAGAAATTTGATCAAATTGATCTTACGAAGATAGGTTGCTACATTCTAAAGTCTAAAGGATGTTGCTAGCAGCTTTGACCCTCCTTTAGTATTTGACCATACCTCATGACTTGTAAATTTTAGTGATGAGATTTAAAACGTTCTGGAAACTAGACAAAATTTTGGAGGATTTTTGTGTTTATGAAAAAAAAAATCAGAAAACGCAAAAATTCGATCGAATTTTGCCTTGAAATTCGATCGAATAAACACTTCGCAGTTCAGAAAGTCTTGAAAATCTAAAACTGAAAATTTTGATTGTGTGCCCCAAAAGTTTGATCAAATTTTTGGGCTTCTTGCTCCATAAGACTCTGGCTCATATATATACGATGCCTCTTTGATCAGATTAAAGGTTGGACTATTCCTGAAGCTCCAGACGACGAAAAAGATGATTTCACTCTGATTTCAGCGATTTCTAAAGATCTGAAGATTGTGGATCGTGTCTCTCCATTAGTTTAGTAAGATCTAGAAGTTTAATGTTTCTTTTTACAAGTTTTTCCCAAAATTTATCCATGTCTGGCTAAAACCCTAGTTTTTAGTTCTACAATAGACTAGTACTTTTTATGTGATCATTTATCATATTTGGTTTACATTGTGTGATTATATCTAATTTTTTTTAATTTTTGAGCTTAATGAATGTTTGATTTTTAATTCTAGTTAGTCTGATCACCTAGCTAGGGTTTAATCATTCCAGTTAATCAGTTAATTGAATTTGTAAATGTTCTTGTCAACTGGTAATAAGTAACAAGTATCTGATTGGTTCTGTGTTGGGATTTAACTCTGATATAAACTGAAATTTAATATATTTACACTTTCGATCTTGTGAGATGTATTAGGTATTGTTGGGAATCTTACACAGATCTTAATGAAACTTTTATGATCTTAATTAAGAGTTTGTTTAATTAGACAGTAAAAAGTTAGGGTTAACTAAAGAGCTTATTTTGGTTAATTTAACTAATTAAAAGAGATTGTATGAGAGCTTGTTAGTTTTTCTCAGTGCTAGCATAGATAGAAGCCATTTTGAATAACCAGATTTGGGTTGATTGGATGATTAGGAAAATTGCAGCAGATTTGAATTCGTTTTTATTACTAATTTCGTTTACTTTATTTCACTGCCATTAAGTTTAGTTATTTAATCAACCCCCCCCCCCCCCCCCCTCCCCATTTTATTTTCTGTTAAATGAATAGTATGTTCCTTATATAAAGATTCATTGACCATTAGGCTTTGTCCCTAAGGATTCGACATTGCTTCCCTATGATATCTTTTGGTGCAACCAAGCAGTGAAAATATTATTTGCTTAAATCGTGTGCGACAACGGTTTAAACGAATGGTATGATATACATTTTTTGTTGTGGTATATAATTCAAAAACGAACCACACCATATATACATGGTTTTAAGAAAATAAAAAAACAAACAAACTATATGTTATATCTTCGGTTTCGATTTCCGATACTATGATTTTACATCTCAATTTGCTTACCCCCTAAAAAAATCAATTTATAATTTTGATGAGTTTAATAGTGTTTTATATGATTAGAATGTTGGGAAATTGGTTTTAGCACGAATTTGAAACCCTAGACAATATCAAAATGGAAAAATGATTATGCGTTCATGTTCTCCTCTGTGATATCTTCATTTCGATATGTCAAACATATGATTAAAGATGAACGAGAAATTACAAACAAAAGCGAGGTAACTGAAAGAAACTAACAAAGAGGTTAAATGGGTTTTATTTCACCTGACATGGGTGGGAATATGAAAAGAACATGTATTTATAACTATAAATATTTCTTAGCCTTGTAAGTCTTATAGCACAAAGACTCTCTTTTGTGCGCAGGGGGGGTGCAAATGCAAACCATATTGGTTTGGGTTCACTAAACTTGTGTGCGAAGTTACGAGCAAAAACTAGAGAGCACTTCTTAGCCTTTGATTAGATCTCATCAAGCGGTTCAAAGAAAAGATTGATTATCATCATTTTCAAATATAGACAAATTATTAAATGTTGAATCAAAGAGAATCCCTACAATCATCGATATTTCAACTTTCAATATTATTTGTAATAACAAATCATAATCCGTTTAAGAAATATTCATTTATTCATTCAATCATATCTTCATTTTCTGCAAAACAACCATTCATGTATGCTCTTCTTCTTCTACAAAATATTTCATGGTGTCATGCAATTGTGTTGGGTTCAAAGCTTTCCATGTAAGAAGACAATGAGGTTTGGAATACTCTCTTGTGACTTGTGGAAAATATTTCATTGACTTGTACGCATAACTACATAATGATGTTACACTCATTTTTTTGGTGTGTCTTAAAGATGTAATTCAACGAGAGTTGAGAATTCTTAAATGGTTTAAATTAGATTAAGATCTAAATCCTTTTTTCATTTTACTCTCAATAATCGATTATGTAACACCCTGTTTTGAACCGTTTCAAAATTTAGGGTCGTTACCCAATGATCAATTATCATAAGGCTTTGGGCCTTGGGAAAAGAGAGGTTTAGACATATTTGGTTGTGGATAAAATAGGTTACAGGTACCGAGAGTTCGGTTTGGGCTTGGTAGCCCAAGAGTATAATGGTGAATGTGAGGGTTCATGCCTTTCATGAGTTAAGGATATTAGTTCGAGGCGTTTTAAGTCAAAAGTAATTAGATGGGTTAAAAAGATCCTCATTACCTTTCCATGGATATCAAGATCATTGAAAATGGAGTTTGGACACAAAATTTATGGCCATCGAAAGATAGATTGGTTGGGGGCTTGCCGAGTACGTTGGGCGTACAAGGGATGTACGCTAAGCGTACTTGGCTGGAGTAATCGCGAAGGCTTCTTCACGTACGTTGTGCATACGTGAATCGATCTCAAACCATAATTTAGGGTCTTGAACCCTATTTAAAGGCCTTAACTTATCCTCAAACCCTCTTATCTTCAGCCTCCATCCCATCTAACCCTAAATATGAAACCATAGTTTGTTCTTGAGTGTTCTTGAGCTTTGGTGTTTAACTTTTGGTGTTTTTGTACACTTTAAAGAAGAAGGAGCTTGGTTTTCAAGCATTGGTTGGAGTGGAGCTCCTAGATCCAAAGTCTTCATCAATTTTTCTAGCATCTGAAGGTATAAAACTTCTATTTTTCATGATTCTATGTATTAGATCTAGTCTAAAGCTTTGTTATAGGCATATTATAATCCCTTGATTCACCCTTGTGAGTATGACTCCTAATTTATGTGCTATATGCCTATGTGCCTGCTTGGTATGTATGTGGGGTGAAATAAACCCGATGGTGAAATAGACCTAGTACAACCTTGTGCTGACATTTGAGTTGAAATAGACTCGGGGGTGAAATAGACCCGATACAGCCTTGGGCTGACATATGATTTGAAATAGAATCAGGGGTGAAATAGACCTGGTACAGCCTTGATTACGATTTATGGTTATATGTTCAAGTATTTCCGATTCGAGAAGGAAGGCTCAGGCTTGATCGCACCGCATCTACCTATGTTTCCGCAAATTTATGATTTTGGGATTTTACTCTGATAACTATTTTACTCTGATATGCTTTTGTATGATTGAAATGGATTAATGGTGTTTATGTTTGAATTAAAAATGAAACTTTTACCATATAACTTTTGAGACGTCATTTCTTGTTGATTTGATTGTTCCTAATTATGAATTGTCAAATCTAGGTTTATATCATAACAAGTGGTATCATAATCGTACCTTGAACATTCAAGCATTTGTTCAAGGAACGATCATGATATCATGATTTTCTATATAATCGAATCTAGATTCGATAATTTTGGTGAGTCTCTCAAAATCTTGGAATCATATTATACTATTCATCATATTTTTTATTGATCCGAACCAATTTTATTCCTTAAAAAGCCTAATTTTATATAATCTAATTGGATTAAATGGATTAAGGCCCATTGAAAAAAAATGAACCCTAAATCCATTATTTATCTTGTTTCCTATCTAAATCCAATTTATGTTTTCATCATATCTTAAATCTTCTTATTAAAATTAGATCTTTGAGACCTAAATCCATTCATCAAAAGCTAACCGGTTTGTCAAATGTGCAGTTTAACTGAATTTGCTAAAGATGTTATTGATCTGTTTATCAGAAGATTGAAGTTTTTTTTGGATTTTGGTCGAAAGCCCTTTATGAAGTTGTTATGAATAGTTTTTCTTAAATTCGTTTATCGAAACTTCAAAAAGAATGATTTTGTTTATTTGCATTCGAAAACAAAGTCATTCCTATTATCTTTCATGTGTATTCAAGTGATTCGAATCAGAAATGATCCTAATCTTAGTTGCATACCGTATTGGTTTTTATGAAGATACACAATTCAAATTATAACAAGGCGACTTTCTATCAAAGATATGGCATTCTAAATGATTCATGGCATTTTAAATATAATGGTATTTCACGTAATGGTCCTGAAAGTCAAAGTTCATTTGTGTGGCCCCCATTGAAAGATTATTTCACTTTGCAATTTCAACTAATTTCAAATTTTGTCCTACTTCGGATTCATGTGGTGCTTATATGTCTGCAAATATAAAGAAAGTTACACGGAAATTCAAATATATAGAAGCGTCAGATTCATGTTCAAGTTCATTTGTGTGCACCCTGCATACAGCTCAAATGCATATTTTTTCTCATTAAATCGATGTACTTTTGCCTAGATGTTTTAGGTCCTTTGTTTACCAACATGTAGTAACCTTTACAGACAAATATCAAATTTAGAATGTATTAAGGACTTCATTTTTCCCTCACTTAATCCATTAAGTCCAATTAAAACAAGTCTAAATGCTTACTTTTTACCCAAAATTCCATTTAGAGGGGTAATGGACCCTTCTTGCCACACTTTCTAAAGTATTCAATACAATATATAATGGGAAGTCAAGACATGTAAGTTTGCGACACAATTTTGTGAGACAACCAATTTAGAGTGGTACCACCAAAGTTGTCTATGTCAAGACAACTAAAAACTTGGCAGATCCATTTACCAAACCTTTGATAAGAGATTTAGGTGTTGTTTGTTTTTTTTTAAAACCTCTTCTAACCACTTATTGTTGCGCCACGCAGCACACGCGCAACACTTGGCCCTTCGCAGTTGTTTGTTTTTTATAAGACTTTTGACTTAAAAACTGTTGCGCGTGTGCTGCGTGGCGCATCACTTGACCCTCTGCTTCAAACCTCTTCACACTTTACTTTAACTTATTGCAGCAGTCTGCAGAGGTTTAAAAAGGAACAAACTTTTTATTACATGCTGCAGCCGTTTGATCCCCCTCTTCTGCTACAGAGGGTTGCAGAGGTGGTCCGCAGACTTTAAACATTTTCGCTTCGAAAAGACAAATAGCACCTTAGTTACATCTACCACAAGAGTCGTGGGTCTAAAACTACAATAAAATTGTTTTCTGATGGAAACCCAACTTGAAATTAGTGCTCCTAATTCTCAAGTTTAAAAGGGTAACAACGAAGTCACTAATGATAAAAGGTATTATTACTAATGATAGATCCATGTGAGGTAGGATAGTACATCGTTGCCAAGAACGAGGTTGAGTTAAGGCTCTTAACAAAGTTTTGGAGACATCTAAGCAATGAAGATATTTTAAAACTTTGCTTATATGATCCAGAAGGTACCTCCTCAAGAGAAGTTTGGTGGTTTATCTTCTAAAGGGTCATGAAATGAATTTTAGCACATGGCCATATTAGCGCACGACGAGAACGCAAAGATGGCAATTGATGTGTGGGGGTAAACAGGAAGGTCACAAGGTTCTTGGTTTAAACCTATAAGGATACCACATAATCGGTCTCTTTTAGTTTGTCCACATAAAACAAGGGCTTAATCTTTGTGACATCATCCATCTGACTGAAAGGAAACTTTCCAACTTGGTGTGGGGGGGGGGGGGGGGGGGGGTGGAAGTTATAGTGGGAAATACAAGTTGGATAGTTTCCTATTACCCAACATTGATGAGGGAATAAACATTTAGTAGGTTTATAATGCTTTTCTCTTGAGGCCTTCAACGGATTTAAGTGGATCAAGAGACGAGCCAAGCCCACGCACGCGCCTAGCCTAGCCGATACCACAATAAATCTTATACATTTTAATTAGTTCACTAAAGTTTTATATTCATTGTGCTTTTATATAGATATCAACTCTTTTAATGATACACTTCAAGATACACTAGATGGATGTATTCACGAGCATGTGATTATTGTTGGTTTATCATATTAGATACCAATTATACCTGGTGATATTAAGCCGGTACAAAATCATAATTACCCATGAATGATGCAATTAAAGACATGTATTATAGATACACACTTGCATCATGCTTTGAGGCTAGGAAGATTCAAGACAAATAGAGAAATGACATTGTGAGACTGAAATACCTTGTATATAACAAGTAAGGTCTTTCGATACCTAACCAAACATATAACATAGATATAGTTAAGTTTAACATAAAACCGAGTTATATGGTCTACCATAATTCACAGAAGTCGTTATTCTTATGTTGTTATGTAGTTAAGTCTTATAATTTTGTTACCGCTGGGTTTTTTTTTTTTTTTTGCAATTTAACCATTGAAACTGATAAACCTTTACAAAACAACCGTTGTAACCGATCAGGGACATTTTTAAGGGTTTAATTGTAAAATAAAAAATAATGGATGACTTCTTCATTGATAAGATTAAAGTTTAAAGACTTTTCTAAAGGTTTTCTTTTTAATATATAGTAAATTTATTTTAAAAAAACTTATATTTATTTATTAAAAAACTCAAAAGAAAGATATTAATAATTATATGTGAACGAAGTCAACTCAGTTCACCAATCGCAACGCAAGTTAAGAAAACGGAATTATAATCGGAACCGGAACCGGAAACGGAAACGGAGGAAATCTGCTCTAAGTTGAATGTAAAAAAGTAGTTATTCCAATTCCAAATCTCAACAACACTTTGATCTGGCTAATATAATCCAAAATACGAAGCAGTTTTCACAAACAGATAGTTGAAACAAGCAAAAAGTTAATTTTTTTATTAAAAACACAATAATGATAATTTAAATATCATTTTTTTGAATTTTTTGATTCTTTTTAATAAATGTCATTACTACAATGATAAAGATATCATCGATATCGTATATTACTTGAGAGGATTTAGTTGATTTGTTGCAAAAAAAAAAATACATTTCTATACCAAATTTTACTTCATTGTTGAATTTTTAAGTCTTGAATGTAAAACGTTTATCACTAAACTATAACTTACCGAAGATCCTTTCACAATCGAATGACAACTCAAAAAATAAAGGATTATCCGAGGTTGTTATTCCTAAATATAGATTCATTATACACACCATATGGCCTAGAAACAAACTTATTACGATAAATCAACGAAAGTTTGTTTTTGTGTTTATTAATGCCTCATATTTGTTAATTTTTTTTTCATTTTAACCTTTTATCATGTTTTGCACCCTCTTAGACGGTCATCATTGTCATAAAAGCCCCCATATTTACACATCACCACCACCACACTCTGTCACCACCAACAACACCATCTTCACCAATAAAAACATCAGTAGTCCTCATCACCACCATCTCCGACTCACCTTTTGCATTCTTCATCTCCAACCCAGGCCTTGCCACAAAGCGATTTCTAATTGATCATGATTTTTGATTGATCACGGCGTGGTGTGCAAATCCATCGCGATTTCTAATCGACTAGATCACAACGTAGCCAAGGCCTGTTCACGGCGCGGTGGTCTGTTAAGTTGACTTTTTGACCAGAATGACTTTTGGTCAATTTGATAGTTTTAGAAAGTAGACTAAGACTTGACCTTTTGTTTTACATTATGTAGTGAGTAGTACCAGTTTCCCGGTCTCGGGAGTTGTGGTGTAGTCTACTTTAATTAGCAATGTGAGTTTTCTCACTACATTGTGTAGAATGCTAGACTGTCTTTATGAGTTTTGCATGTATGTTGGGTGGGGCTCGATATGTATGTTGAGTGAGGTTTGTTGGGCAGGGCCCGTTATGTGTTTTGGGCGGAGCCCGTTACGTATGTTGGGCGGGGCCCATTATGTATGTTGGGTGGGGCATGTGGTATCTTGGGGAATTCACTAAGCTTCATGTTTATGGTTTAAAGTTTATTTGTTTTAGGTACCTCTAGTAGCACGGGGAAAGAACTAGTTTGATTGTACTACATCCACCAATGGTTTCCACACTTTATGATATTGGGGATTTACTCTAATGGTTTATGAAAACTGTAAACTCGTGTCTTGGATTATTTGACTTTATGACGTTATGAAATGGTTTCTAGTATTTTAAAAACAAAAAAAATTTCTAGTATTTTTGGGATGTTACATGTAGTAATGATATTTATTAAACAGAATCACAAAAAAATCTCGAAAATAATATATAATTATCATTATTGTATTTTTTTAATTAAAAAAAAAAAATACGAGTTTTTTTAGTGTAAGGGATGTAAATGGTGTCTTTATTTTATACATTTTTAATAAATAAATATAAGTAAACTTCAAATAAATATAGTATATATAAAAATGAAAATTTATAGAAAAGTCCTTAAAGTTTAAACTTATTAATGAAAAGGTCATTTATGATTATTATTTTTTTTTTGCAAATTAACCCTTAAAACCGGCACTAACCAGATACAATAGTTGTTTTGCAAGTGTTTACCGATTTTAATGGTTAATTTTTTTTTAAAAAGTCATGAATTATTTTTTGTCAATGGAGCCAAAATATAAGGACTTTTTTTACGGATTTCTCTTTTGTTATATGTTGAACTCGCTCACATAGATAGAGATGTTTTTATTCGTAGAATAATTTAGGAATTTTTTAAAGGAGTGGAAATTAAAAGAGATTGAACCATTGAAGTTTGTTGATAATAGAGTCTTGGTTGATAGAAAATGAAATAGAATTCATGAGCTAAATCGAGATAGACTTAGTGGAGAAGTACCAAAGTGTTTGTAGCCCCAACGGTATCCGGTTTGGTGAAAGGTGTCCATTAGCCATAGACTGAGGGGTTCAAGTCCTATTAGAACAAAAGATATAGTTTACGAGTATAATGGAATATGTGCATGTTTGGCGTTATAAAAAATAAGGTGGAGAGCCGGAGATAGACCTGACAATAGGGCGGGTTTGAAGTGAATCAACCTTGATCCAAACCCGCTTAACAAATTTCAAAATCCGACCCAAAACCACTCCGTAACCTGCAGGGTTTTGAATAATCAAATTCATACTATTATCCACCGAATCAACAAATATTCAAATCCGCCCCGTAACCCGTAGGTTTTTTGAATAATCAAACACAAATGTTTATTTAGAGAACGCATTACGTACTCGAGCACTTTCAATTAGAATTAAAATCATTATTGTAGTAACTCCTGATTGATTTTTGAATGTCGAATGAGGTGATAGAGAATAGCAATTGCAAACTTTTTTCCGGTTGATAGATGACTTTATTGATTTATAAATGAAATTAGTGATTGTTTGGTGAAATATTAATGAAATGATAGCATAATTCTTAGTAAAATACTGAAAGTCTAGAAGTCGACTCTTCGAGTTCTATATAAAAACAGTTTGATATTTGGCTTTTGTCATTTGGACTTTCGATCAGAATTAAAATTGAACTTTAGACAGGATAAAATATAAAAGTATAATTCTAAAATTTATACAGGGCGAGTTATAAACGGAACGGATCGGTGATAATCCATACGTGACCATTTTAATAAAAGGGTTAATAAGTACGGGTCATTAACGGGTAAACAAGTCAAAAACCATGCTCCAAACTCATATACTTTTAGGGTTTTAATCGGATTAGGGTTAAAACTCGCTTCATTGTTAGGCTTAGCCGATGAGGCCATAGACTTCATTTGAGGAGCTCGAAAATGCTCTTATTATTTTTTATGGGTTTTAGGATAAAAGCTCGAAACCTATAGATTTAAGGACTTTGTAAGTTCCATTAATATTATTCAATTGCATACTTATTTACAACCAAAACACGAGATTGAAATGGAATCAAACTCTTATGTAATTGTTGAACCACATACCCCGTTACATTATTTTTTTAAATTAATGCAACATAGTTTAACTGTTGAATGTATAAACTTATTATCTTTAACAGATTTGTAAAAGTTATGTTTGCTAATAACATCAATATTTATATGATAAAAATACTTTTTATTAAATCAATCAAAACTTAGAAGCATATTTTACGATTATAAATTATAAAATTCCATAGATTTCCTTTGGTTTCTAAAAATATAAACATTCTTACAATTATATTTTCTGTCAAACTTATATCTTCTATCAAAAACAGAAATATAAAATATAAAATAAGCATATATTATAATTATTCAATTCTTATCTTTTACAAAATTTTCTTAATTTCGAGTATTTAAGTCAATTGATGTCACGTCTGGTGGGTTCTCATATTTAATGTTGAAGGGTATTAAAATTAGCCAAGTACACTCAAACTCCTATTAAAAATAAAAATATTTCATCATATCCACAACTTCTAGAAACGTTTCCTATCACTTTTGAGGGCACTCCTATTTAAAAGTAATAGAAACAGCCTTTTTAATTAACTATATTTAATAAAATTAAGTTTTTATAAAGCTCGCATCACAAAATTACCATAAATTTTTAAAATGATTTTTATAAACGGCAAGTTAACTAAAATACTCCTAAATAACAACATATGTCTCGAACAAGACTTGAGTACATGACCTCTTACAAAATTTTAAAATCCTACCTAATAAATGAAAATACTTTTGCCACTTGTCATCTTATCCTTCATTTTGATAAATGTCATTTTCTAGGATTTTTAAAATTATTATTTTCCACTTGTCATTTTTTGGGGATTTCAATTTTTTTAAAATAAATTTCAAAAAAAATTCTAACGGGTTATATATATATATATATATATATATATATATATATATATATATATATATATATATATATATATATATATATATATATATATATATATATGTAAGGTTATCATTCTATTAATTTGATAATAAATTCTCATAAATGTTCCAAATGATTTGATTTCTTTCATAAATGCTCCAAAAGATTACATTTTGTTATGGAAAAACATTATTTTATAAAATATTTAATATTTAATGTTTATATATTCATATTAAATTTTTGTTTTTAATAAACTCGTGTAATACACGGGTTTTACACATAGTATAATCATAAATCAAATCAATAAAAGACATATCTAAAGAGCCAAGAACAAATCATGAGTATACTCTATCAAGCATAGAATAATATATATATATATATATATATATATATATATATATATATATATATATATATATATATATATATATATATATATATATATATAAAGAAAAATTATAACAAATTTGTAAATATAATAAGAGAAATTGACAAAATTTACCCTTATAAAATCACTTGCTAAGTTAAATGTAAATAAAGGTATGCAGGATCTTGTATAGTTTTAATTATAATATATCATGAATGTAAATAAATGTTATTGACTTTTGTAGCTTCATGAACTTAATAAAAGGATCCAATAAAGCATTTTCAAATCTTTTTCACTAAAAATTAAATAAACAAAACGATGTATATCATTATAATAAAGTTTATTCAGAAACTTTATTTGTGGGTCCTACAAAAATTAAAAAGTTAAACTAATAAACTTAATATTATTTAAATTGTGAACAAGCTCTATGCCGTGGCTTCTAAATATAAAATCAAATTGGAAAAAAAAAATCGGATGAAAAAACGTCACGATAGTTTCTGTGACTGAAAGAAAAAGCTAATTTAATTTAAACTGTTTCCCATAAGCTTCTATCATGAATATTCAAAATATGCATTAAAACTTTTGAAGGTTTTTAATAAAAATTACCAAATAATAATAATAATAATAATAATAATAATAATAACCATACATAGTATTGTGCTTTTTCACAAAATACTTTCATCAAAAGATGATTAAATCTATAACTTAGTAGAATACCAAAATACATTTTTAACTTGAAAAAAAAAAGTCGTGCACTTTTAAACTTTGAGCAGATAAGCATTATAAAATAGTTTCAAAAGATGAATAATAATTAACTAGAAAACATACATAATATTAATCTTTTATAGAAAAACCTTATCATATATAAAACAACTGAAACAACAAATCTTATGAATCCCATTAGAATGGTATAGAAAGAGACATAGCAAAATAACAAAAATTCCTTAAGTTTTATATAAATGTACGAATTTACTTTTTTACCTATGTTGGGTTCATTAAAACCGAAAATTTGCATTTTTTTTTCAGTTTTATCTTTTCGTGTATTTTTGGTTTATTAAAACCTTACGTTTGACATAAATGTTTGATTACTAACTTTTTTTAGTTCATTCAGAAATATTCATTTTTACTAAGTAAACCAGCAAAAATGGTAAAATTGAAAAAAAAAATCAAACATCCAACTTTAATAAACCAAAATTACATATAAGATAAATCCTCATATTTCTGTTAAATTTAAAGGTTTTTATGTCATTTCACCAAAAAGATATTCAATAGTCATAGGTCCATATGGGAAAAATAACTTCGTTCAAGAATGACATCCGACAAATACAAAAACAATTGCATGTCTTTATCATATAAAACTAACTTCTTAAAACTTATCCACAATCTATGCAAGAATACATGAGGTGTTTTTATGACAAGACCTTAAGCTATTAAGTGAAATTTATGATTTCTTCACAAAACAAAATAATCATAAATGGATGATAAATTTTATCATAAATTCATAATCAACTGTCATTTCTTTTCACAAAAATATTACTATTAAATTATTTTTATTTATGAATGTGTATCTATGAAGAGGAGTTGGAACTCATAGTTAGATGACTGTAAAAGTGGTTTGATTGTATTTGTACAGAAAAGGTAGGAACCGTACACGTGTCAATCAAGATGGCCACAGTCTACATTTTACAATCAATCTCCCTTTACGTGTTCCAAATGACAAGCATATAAATACAGCGTACACCACACCACATCTGTAATAATCGTGTGACCCACCACCAGGGCCGTTGATTAGACTCGATCACCCACGTGGCGTCCGATTACCGGTTCTACTCAACGTCTCCAAGACTTGTCCTGTTTTTAAGGGGGAGGGTGGGTCCCGATCTGCTGTTGATAGGACCATTGATGTTTATTTTACGTCCCTTCACCCAGATACCGACACGTGGAATGCGGGACCTAGCGCCCACGTGCGGACCACGCTGGGTTGTCAGAACAGACACTGGAAGAACATATTGCGTTGCTCTTCAAAACCTGCCACATGTGTTAGTTGAGTAAGTTTCACTTTATACCCCTTTATTATCATAAATGTTATATTTCTCATCCTTTTTTTTGTTAAAACTAAATCTTAAAAAGTTATAATTTTTATTTGTGTAGAAGAATTTGATTAAAAATAATTATAATTTTTAAAAAATATAAAATCTAAAAGTTAAAAATTTCTAACTACCAATTTTATTATATTTCATTTTAAAAAACCAACCTAAAAGGTCTAAGAAAAACTCGAAAAATTCATCCCATAAAAAATAATTAAATAAATTAAAGTGTAGAAAATAACAAAAGTTCTGACAACTCTCCTTATTCAATAAAGGGCTATTCTTATAAACCGAAAATTTTCATCCAAGGACCAAGATCATAAAAAAACGTTGTCTTTTTCGATAAAATTGAATCATATAAAGACTATTAACGAAATAAAAATAAGAGTAAATTGCACAAATGGTTCCTATGGTTTAGGATAATTTGCGCATTTGATCCCTAACTTATTTTTTTAACTCGGAAAATCCCTACTATTTGTTTTTGTTATACGTTTGGTACCTGTCTTAACTAAAAAATATACTTTGCCATTGATTTTTTTATTTATTTAAACCTCGCCCTCCTTACCTAGTCTACCGTTTTTTCCTATTTAAATAATAGTCTTTTTAAGTAAGACATGGACCAAATGCTTAATAAAAACAAACTGTAGGGACCAAACGCGTAACAAAAACAACTAGTAGGGATCTTCCGAGTTAAAAAAATAAATTAGGAACCAAGCTCATAAATTACCCCAAACCATAAGGACCATTCGTGTAAGTTACTCTAAAAATAAATAAATAAGGACGCCGATAAATCAAACTCTACATAACGAAAATAAAAACATAAAAAAGCCAATAGATCAACTCGATATAACAATGGCCCATTTAATCAACTCTCGATCTATCGCTTCAAGTACGCATAACTTTAAATTTCCAAAGTTACGCATCAATCGATTGTATAAAATAATACAACACGATCGAACAATTTACAAAAATGTAAAACCAAAATCAAAGAATCAAATTAGCATATATCAAATTATTCATCAACAATCTCAAAATCAACAGGATGAAGACGAAGACCCGAGACGCTGTTTCAAAACACGAAGAGCACTCCACATGAATCCGGATGCAATGAACATGAAGATACAAGCAACAATGGCATACTTGAGGCCAATGTTGACCAACATGTTGACCAAAAGACTAGCCAAAACAACCCCACAAAAGTTTGCAGAAATGGCAGACCAAAAAGGGATATCAAGGATGGAAGCTATGATGGCTCCAGTCCATGCACCAGTGCCTGGAAATGGCACTGCTACAAACAGCATTAGACCTAACCATTGGAACTCTTCAACGGGTCCCGCTTTTTGTTTTGCTTTTTTGAATAAAAGGTCTAGGAATTGAGCTGCTGGTTTACTTGTTCCAGCTAGGAATGTTGCTAGTGGTTTTAAGTAGAGTATGATCAAAGGCACAGGTACCATGTTCCTGAGAGGTTAAAATCATAGGTGTTAAATGTCATTTGTCATCAACAAAAATCTTGTAAACAAAATTCAAGCTAATAACATCTTTATGTGTAGAATGAGGATAATGTTTAGTTTGTTGGGTTTTAATTGTTTGTGATATGTAGTAGCAAATCACCCCCCAAACAAAAAGGTCCCACTGATATGCACTTTACTCCTAATTATGAAGGTTTAATCAAGGGAAGAAATGGTAGGAAAGGAGGAAGACAACAATCAAGTAGTGAAATAGCAAGATAGTTTGACGTTATATTGTTGTCGAATACAATAGTTTTGATACTCTATTAAATGTCTTTATTAACCATGTGTCCATGTAAATTTTCAATGTAGGTATTATTTTTAATGTTGTTACGTATGATAGTTTTAATATAATGGTAGAAACAATTGGACAATTAGGCCTGGGAATGAAACCACCTAGCATGTATGAGCTAAGAGTTCCTTTGCTTAATAATATCATTCAACAATAGATAAACAAACAAAAGAAAGAATAGGCTCACAAAGATATTATAAACTTTTTCGTTAACTCTCCAAAGGGTTATGTGTTGGTTAAGTCCATGGATGTTTAAGAAAAACTTGTTGTTCGGTTTTCTTGATGAAATGGTCAAGGAACTTGGAAAGAGAACGCATTGTGCATCGACCCCTGGGACCCTTAGTGCATCATGCTTTTTAAAACCAATATCTATATATAGTTGTGGCATACCATTACTTAGATTCTATACTCTACTTATTCTAGTGGCAACAACAACAAGGATATATACTTTATGAACTCCTCCCCTTAAATATGGTACCCCACCTTGTAAGTAAGTCGTGCGCGCGATTTAGGCACATGGGCACCACCATCAGGAAATAAATCCTAAAAGGTACTAAACACGTATTGATCCAAAAAGAATATTTCTTCCGACGTGACACGAGGCCTCACTTGGAAAGTAAACTAATCTCCATTCCCAAATTGTCAATAAAAAGAACCAAATAGATAAGTATCAAGCACAAGCCTACACTATGGCACTATAGTTTGAAGCTAACGATTATAGATATAGCATTGGGCTTCAACCAATGATGATACCACAACCAATCCCTCATGAAATCAATGGTAGAAAACATCCTAATCAAGGACTAGTCAGGATTTTTACAACAAATTAGGTCTTGTCTCTTCACTTAGGAACTTAGGACCCACTTAAACTTCCAAAGTCCAACTCCGGGATCAACAAATACATAAAAACCCATTAAGCCGAATTTGGAGCATGAGACTAAACTAGCAAGTTAAGGAACTTAAATGTCTTTTAAGACAGCAGGATACTCCTTTTTTGGCATCGACACATTTCCCTTTATCTACCCATACTTTCAACTTTGATATGTGACAAGAAAAATTAGGTGAAAGGTTGTATTCCATGTCTTCATTTCTTCCTATAAATCCCCAAACCTTATTTAGTTTTCATCGGAAAAGTTACAACTTTATCTCTAATTTCGGGAAGCAAGAAGAAACGCTTATAAACAACCAAAACAATAAAATCACTAGAAGATATATGACCAGAATTGATAGTAAACCAATGAAATGGCAATCAAATCTTCATTCGTCCTTTAAATCCCTAAAGAACAATTTGTTTGAGACATAGAATCATTACTTATAACTTATTTTAAATGCAATATTGATACCTTCGCCAATTTAATCAAGCACATGATTAAACCCCAAATTAAAAAAAAAAAAAAAAAAAACAAGTAAACATGAATAATATAAACAGATTGACAGTGAACTGATGAAAACAATGTTAGGGAAGTGGACTAACCCAAGAACAGATAAAACGGTGAGAAGAACAGGCTTGAGTTGTAACCAATACCCAACAGGAATAGCACCACGGAGCTCGATCACTGGGAGTGTAGCTAAAGCAAACACCACAGCTTCATCGGGCCAACCCGACCCTCTCAAGAAATTAGCGAACTTCAATCCGAAGCTCGAAGCTTTAATGGACTGCACAGCCGCATGTGCTTCTTGCGCTTTAGCATCCGCAGGAGAAAATGCATATAAAGCTACCGAAAAAGATGCCCATAACAATGCCCAAAATAAGAATTTCACTGGGGAGTCTTCAACCACCGGTAAATTGTCGTCTTTTTCAAGTTTTTCGAGAAACACGTTTGTTGTTGACGATGACGTTGAAGATTTTGTTGCTGTGCAACAAGGGTTTAGGCGAAAATTGAGATGAGACGAGGTTTTATAGGTTAGATATGGTTTTGAAATGGAATTGATTTGATTGTTTTCGATGAATAATAGGGTTGTTTGAAGGTTTGAGTGTCTAAAACCGGATTTTTTGTGGGAGATTGTCAAGCTTGTTGAAGGGTGCGGGAGATAAGAAGCCATTGATGGTAGAGAGTGAGCTTGTGCGAGAGAAACAAGGGTTTTAAACGCAACAGCTCAAAGGGTTTGGTGTTCGGTTTATAGAGAACATCAATTCTTTTAAAAATAATTTAATAGTGATATGCTTTTTCATAACAATTTAACAAAAACAACCCAAGAACAAGTAACATTATTAAATTATATGAAGTAATATTACAAAGAATTATGGGTGATGAAATCAAGGTTCGCCTCGTATCGTTTGTTATTATAAAGAAGTATAAAAAACGAATCTGAAATCGTTATACTTATATTCAAATAAAGTGAATGAAAGTTCTTGATTGTGTATCCTGATTATTAGGACAACAAAATATTGGATCTAATTTTCCGAGGTGTGTGATAAATCAATTGAAAAGATGAAAAGTCGTGAAAACAACATAGGGGAACGGACGGAAGTCCGACGACAAAATCATCCGGCAAGCCACAGGATTACGACTAACGAATATTCCAAAGGGGGCAATTAATCTGTAATGAACTGAGAGAGGTATTCACAAAGTATGGCGAGGTGGTAGATGTTTATCTAGCAAAAAAGAAGGATGCTAGTGGTTCCAATTTTGCGTTTATCAGGTTCAAAGGGGTAGGAGATACCATAGCCCTCGAAAGAAATCTTGGATCTGTGATGTACAATAACAGTATCCTTAAGTGCAATGTGGACAGATATATGCGCAACTCTAAAATGGAATTTGCTTCCAATGACTCCAGTAGAACACAAGTACGGCACTCCATTAGCAAACCGGATAAGGGTTGGATTAACAAACGCAGGTCGTTCGTTGACGTTGTCAAAGGGGAGAAAAACAACACCGTCATACATTTGGATGCACAAGCTGCTGGTACAGATCGATTTTCCAAAAAAGCCTTGGTTGGTGAAGTACACAGTATTGAACATCTCCGAAATCTACCATTGATCCTTGATGCTTATGGAATGGAAGATATAAAGGTATACTATCTCGGTGGTCTGATAGTCATGTTGTAGTGTCAATCTTCGACCAAAACCAATGAACTTTTCAAGGAGAGTGGTGTATGGGGGAATGGTTTAAGTGGATAACGCCAAAGGGGTTTGACAAAATCAGGTTTGAGAGACTTATGTGGCTCAAGATTGTGGGATTACCTTTGTATCTATGGAGTTCTGAGAATCTCACAAAATTTGGGAATCAATTTGGAAAAACTTTGGAGACTTCTACGAACTTATGGGAATCTGCCGACAAATCTAGCATCAAAATATGTATATTGACCGCCTCCAGAAAGAAAATCAATGACGAGATTACCATAGTCGTCGGGGGTCGTTCTTACGATGTGGGCGTGCTGGAATATGACGAGATATGGCACCCCTTTTGTATTGAGCATGATGAGGTTTCATCGATTTCAGACAGTTCTGATGATGAAGATGGAGATGAAGATGATGGGATCACAGAAACATGGCTGCCAAAGCAGGTTGGTGATGACGATCTAGAAGATGGAGAATTCATCTCGGTGAATCAACCTGAGAACGTAGATGAATACGTCGTCGTGAAGTCGGTGCCGATTACGAAATCCGGCGAGAGGGTGAATGAATCGACAAGAAATGGATCGCTTGCTCTTCCCGTACACGCCATCAATGAACCTCATGAAGTGCAGATGATCAATGAGGTCAACGCTCCTCTTCAACCCCCTAACCTTAGGCAGATGGACTGTTGTAGACCTAATGGGCTTCCAAAATGTGCTCCCAATAGTGGCCCAAATCTCTTTGGATTGACTCCTTCCAATCCAGAACGATCAAATGATTACACCGCTGGGGAAGTTTCATATAAAAGGAGAAGAATTATATACGGTGCTCGCCGAGACTCATCATATCCGATCCTTACTCCTATTTCTCAGGCCCTTGCAGGAACCGATGTTGCTTCGTCGGAGTCCTCCATTGACCTTAACATATCGATCGTCCAACCGGAGGGGGCTATCATTCAAGGTACAAACAGTTCTTGCTCCCAATCCTCCATCTCCACTCCAGAAGTTATAAAAACGGC
This sequence comes from Lactuca sativa, assembly GCF_002870075.4. Lineage (NCBI taxonomy): Eukaryota > Viridiplantae > Streptophyta > Magnoliopsida > Asterales > Asteraceae > Lactuca > Lactuca sativa. The sequence goes on along the minus strand of NC_056625.2, from coordinate 69,523,130 downwards.
CAGATTTGGGGTTCAATTGGGTTTCCAGATCGATGATGATAATGAAATCCTTAAAGAATCTTTGGTTGCGGCAGGCGATGGTGTTCAAAATGGAGCCCAATGAAGATCCTTTCACTCGACATCAGGGGGGTCGGAGAGGATTACAAAATAGATTGGGTCAGAACTCTAAAATTCACTCATAATGGACATTCACGCTAATCAACTTTCACGCTTATTGGGGAAATTCTGATTTTGATATTGAAGGGGTTAACTCCACTGGTATATCAGGTGGTTTATTAAGCATTTGGGATAAACACTTATTCTCCAAAATATCCTCCATAAAATCTAGATTTTTCATTGCTGTCAGCGGCTTCTGTAGGAGGATTGATGGTGAAACAACTATTGTAAATGTTTACGCACCGCAAGCTGTCTCAGAGAAAAAACTTTTATGGGATGAACTGTTGGAGCTGAGAAGATCAAAATAGGGGACATGGATATTATGTGGAGATTTTAATGTGGTCCGATGGCCTTCCGAAAGGGTAAACTCCCAATTTTGCATATACAGTGCTATGTGTTTCAATAACTTCATTCATGAAGCTGGCCTAACGGATCTAAGTATGGGTGGAAGGCGATTTACCTACATGAGAGATGATGATCTAAAATTGAGCAAATTAGACAGATTTTTGGTGTGTTCTAACTTCTTAACTGCTCAACCTCATTCATCTGTCAAAGCTTTTCCCTATGAGTTCTCTGATCACTCACCCATCATCCTCTCCAGTTCTCAAACAGATTTCGGGCCCCCTCTTTTTCGCTTTTTCAACTCCTGGATGCTCAATAACAAATTTGACTAGATCTTCAACCAAAGCTTGGTCGTCATTCTCTGGATATGGCATGTCGAATATGTTACTCCTTGTAAAACTTAAACACCTTAAAGTTGCAATCAAAACTTGGAGAGCAATTGAATCAAACAAGGAGAATCTGGGATTGGATACTCTTAAAAAGGAAATAAATAGACTTGATTTGGAAGCTGAATCACAAATCTTGACTGATCAAGAGATGGCAACTTACAAAATGGGAAAACAAAGATTAAGGGAGATCACAAAGTTAAAAAAAAGGATTTTCAGCAAAAGTCCAGGATTAAATGGCTAGTCGATGGAGACGAAAAGTCACGCTTCTTTCACAAAATTCTTAAGAATAACCACCATAAAAACAAAATTAATGGGTTAACCATCAATGGTGCTTGGAATACCGATCCTGCCATGATTAAAGAAGAAGTGCACAACTTTTTTAGTTTGAAATTCCACGAGCCCTGGCCGAATCGCCCCAAGTTCATTAATAGTATATTCAAGAAACTAACCACTGACGGGGGCCAATTTTTAGAAAGAAATTTTGGTGTAGATGAAATAAAAGTTGCGGTTTTCGAATGTGGAAGTGAGAAAGCGCCGGGACCGGATGGATTTACATTCAAGCTTCTAAAATCCAAGTGGGAGATCATAAAAGATGATATAATCAGATTTTTGAAATTCTTTGAAGAGATTGGAAGGATCTCAAAGAGCTGTGTGACATCCCCTTTTTTCATGGCCAGAAAAGACCGATTTGTTTATGCTTTGTTTTATAGATCATAGGAATATTTTAAAGAAAACAGTTGCGGAATTTGTTCCCAAACAAGATATGATAAAACTTTATCAAAACATTTCTCAAAGAGAATGTACTTTTCATTAAATAATAAAATCTCGGAATATCATGTTCCAATACAGACCAAAAGCATAAACAATATAAAATAGACCTTACAACAGTTATTTATAACTACTGATCTGTCATTGATATGTGTATTTTTATATATATTTTTATACACTTTATCTTAATATTTTGGCCTTATTTATTCTATTTTAGAACTAAAAAGTACTCATAATGCTTTGAACTATGTTTTGCAGCTATTTGTTGCCGATGAAGCGCAAAAGAAAAGACTGAATCGGGAACCGGGCTTAGAAGCTAAAAGAAATCAAAATTGCTGAAAAAGTGAGTACGCCCCGCGTAAGGAAATAGTACGCGCCGCGTACACCTTTGCACCGGATAGACTTGATCGCGTGATTATCTTGAGTACGCGCTGCGTAATCCTAAGTACGCCCAGCGTACTTAGGTCGGCCACAAAGATTATAAATATCGATTTTTAGCTAACCAGGAGGGAGGATTCGACTTCTAACCTAATTTAGTCGACAATTAACTTCTGTTAAGCCATTTTGAGGGTCTAGAAGGCGGCCGGAAGGCCGTTAAGCTAACGGGAGCGGAGATCGGAAGGATTGGAGAGCGGATACACGTTGATTATCATATGGTTTGCTGACGTGACCATGTTTAGCATTCTATGGTGGTACTTTTCTGTATTTAGTTTCTGATTTAGGTGTAAAAACCTTTTACTTTGTGTTTATGATTGAATGAAGCTTTGATTATTAGACTAATTGCTATATTAAATAGTTTATTTGTGTTTAATTTATCTTGCCAAGCTTGTTTAAAGATCCTCATGTGTTAATGATGATTATTTTCTGTTAATTGTTAAGTGAATTGAGTTGCTTGAACATCTGCTTGATTTGCTTGTCTCTTATGATTTTTGATGACCATCGAGATTATAAGACTAGAAATAACGAATGTGAAACTAGGATTAACTTGAGAATAAGTAAGTTAATGTGTGAGCCTTGTTTGATGACCATCAACAAGAGGTTGATTAAATGTCTACATTGATTAACTATATTTACAAGTCTTGCTTGATACGAACTGAACACTAGGAAGCATGTTAGTTTAATCAACTGATCACTGTTTGAATTGACTTGTTTGCTAAAGGATTAGTTATAGTGAACGCGAATCTAATCATTTTAGGAATCGGTGAACATTGAATAAATGAATTTGTGTATGCAATTGTCTATGTTTTAAGGTGTAATTTATCTAAACCCAAGTACCTGAAGAGATGTGCTTTCCTGTTAGTTTATCGAGAGTTGTTAATTGATTTATTAAACCATTTTATTATTTTCGTGTAACTTGTAACCTATAATCAAATATATTAAGTTAATCCACCGTTCCCTGTGATCGACACCCGACTTACCTAAGCTATACTATAATCTGACTAGGTACACTGCCTATAAGTGCATAGATAGTCTAAGTTTGTTAGGTTATAAATATTAAAATTAGTGGGTACTTTTGTGCACATCAAGTTTTTGGCGCCGTTGCCGGGGAACGGCTTGTCATTAATTTATTTTATTTGATTATTTGTTATTTGTTTTTAGTTAGTTTTTAGTTAGTTTTAATTTTTAGTTTGATTTTCGATGATATCATTTCACTTGTCGGGAAGGTTCTTGTTTTTATTTTGCAGGAATTTGGGATTGTACACATTGCTTGACTTTACTTTTGGCATGGGTTTCGGGAATGAAAGCGACTAGGGAATTCTTGACCTGCTTAGCCTACTACTTTGTTGATTTGTCCTACTCAATCCATGAGGCGTAGTATAGCAAGGCGTATTGTGGTGGTTAAGTGGAAGACCGAGCTCTTGCTGTTCTTGACTAGTTAGGTCACTTCTTGTTCCGCTTTTAGTTAAAGGTGCAAGGAAAACAAGGGAAATATTCTAACGGGTCCCGAAAGCGGGTATTTTCGTAACCAATTCTTGCATGCAAAGGTTTTTGATCAACCGTTGTCGTTTGATCTCGACAAAGATAAGTGGTTATGATGTCTCACATTTTTAATTTTTTTTATCACTCATCGTGAAGTCATCATTAGCTGAAGAAATTAAAAAAAAAATATAAATAAATAAGTTTTAAGTCCCTTAATTAAATAATTAAAAGAAAAGGAAGTTAAATTAAAAAAGGAAGGAAGAAAATTAAACGTACGCCCCGCGTAAGTTACATTACGCCCAGCGTAATTCAACACCCGGTTCGCGAATGAATATTTCAGGGGGGTTGAGGTACGCCCCGCGTACCCTTGTGTTACGCCCAGCGTACATCAGCGGCCAGGTATATCTCTTGACCCATTGACTTCTTCTTTATTCTTTTCACATCTCCTCTCTCGCACACGAACTGTGACGGCCAAGAGCTCCTAAACATTTTCGATTGTGCTTCCTTTCTTGTTAAATCCACCACACAAGTAAGTATTTAGGATACTCAATAGCTTGGATTTGTGTTTAATTCAAAGGAATAAGCTGCATTTAGCTTTTGCTTAAAATCTAGGGTTTATATATTTTTCGAATTAGGGCCGATTTTGCAAATGTATGTGTTGAATAGGGCTTGAATGGACCGATTTCGTTTAATACATTAAACCCTCGAGCTTAATTTCGTCTTAATCCCGTCCCACAACCATCGATTTGACCTCAGGGACGACGCCATGCATAACCTGCTAACTTCGAGTTCTTGGCTGATTTCGAGTTCTTTGACTACTTTATGCAGTTTCCCTGATTAAGTGGTTGTTAATTCTAAATAGTTACGAGATTATGGGAATGGAATTCTAAAGATGGTCCCGATTCTATCTTACAGCCTGTGGACCACGACATTTTAAAATTCTGTTGCCCCTGCTGTGTTGATTTTTAAGTTTGAATATGATTAGGGAACACGCAAAAAGGAACCAACACAGATTCGTGCATCTGGAAGTACGCCCAGCGTACGCTGAACGTACGCCCAGCGTATTGCCCTTATCCAGCTCCATTTTTTTTTGGTTTAAAAATCTATTAATGCTGTGATATTTGGTTTGGTTTTGTGTTTTGTGTTTATATGTGCAGATTATGGCTCGAAGGATACAAAGAACCAACCCTCCCGAGGATGTGACCGATCATCGCTTTTTACAATTTCCGCAAACGCTGAACGATGCTACCCGGGCGCGTTATGTCACCAGCTTGAGCTTGCTTCTCACAAAGGAGATTGACATTGCACCCTCATTTGATTGGGAATTGGCTACCAGGACTGGACTTGTTGCATTGATCCAGGAATTTTTGCAATACACACACTCGGACGCGAGTGGTGTGGAATTGTTTGTGTGTCAGGGATGGGCGCGTTTGTTCACGATCCAGGAGCCTGTGTATCGGGAGTTTTTGCTGGAGTTCTACGCTACAGTTTCCTATGATCCTAGGAAGCCACTCGATGACAGGACAGCCTTTGCTTTCAGACTGGGAGGAGTGAGCCGGGAATGCAGCGTGATAGAGCTAGCTACTCGGGTTGGTATTTACACAGCCGACGAGACAAGGAGTGTCCACTTCCTGGCATTCCTTGCTGACTGTCTTACGGAACGGCCGGCGGACTATAATGAGAACACCTTTTGGGCCGAGATTACGGGAGGAGTCTATACACCATCTACCGCTCGAGGGGGGATGATTCGGTCCACTACATACCGAATGTTGCACCGGTTGATTTCTATGTCTCTCACGCATCACAAGAATAGTGAGAGAGTGCCTTCGACAGACCTGTATTTCCTATGGGCACTAGTTACTCCAGGGAGGCACCTGAACCTTCCAGTTGCTTTAGCTGCATACTTGGGACGGAGGGCCAGGGGACTTCGGGGAGATAGCCCGATATGCGGAGGGCATTTTATCACACGGTTAGCTCGATCATACCAGTTGATGACACGTGAGATCATGAGATCGATGGTGTTTCACGACATGAGGCCGATGAGTCTTCAGCTATTGGAGTCGATGCGCGTATTAGAGCGGGGAGGTGATGGTGTTTTGAGAGTTCGAGCAGATGATGAGGCAGATGAGGAGGGTGCTGCCGAGCCACAGCCGAGACGAGTCCAGCGGCGTCGACCTGCTCCTCGAGGAGCGCAGCAGGGACCTGAGCGGGAGATTGATATGCGCTATCTGGCTCAGGGCATTGATCGTATTAGCGAGTATGTTGCACATGTGGACATGCAACAGCGGTGGTATGGGAATGCGTTGAACGCATTCTTTGCCCATCAGGGGTTTCAGTATTCGGTTCCCTTTCCACCACCATTCCAGTCACGATTTGATGGGGCCGGTACTTCTGGGACACAGCCACATGATGATGGAGATGATGAGTGATCCTTTTTATTTTGTTTATTTTGTGTTATTTTTAGTTTAGTTTAGTTTTTTTTTATTTGGTGTGTAATTAAACTTTGATTTAGTTTGTTTTACTTTTGTTTTCCATGTTGATGCTCTTTGGTTGTTTAGATTTCTGCAGAATTTTCGCCCTTAGAAGGCTGGCAGTAAGTTCAGTAGCTAGGTCCGACTGTTGCTTGAGAGAGCGGTTTGAGAGTTGAAGATTATAATCAAGACCCATAATTTGTCATAAGTGTGGGGTGCATATTTATTTCGTGAGCGATCGTTTTAAAGATGGGCATTTTTACGATGTTTTGACTCTTATGATATGGATGAGCAGTTCCCACACCATAGAGTTTTATTTTGACGCGAGGAAGACGTATCATCCCGGCTGCCACGACATGGTTGACACTTTCCTATGTTATGGGGGATTTTTCATCGCGAGTAGAGGATGTCATTCTCGACGAGACGACGTGGTCGACACTTTCCCACGTCATGGTTACTATACTTTGCATTTATTTGCAATATTTTGCACCACATTTTTGAAGATGGCGGTCTTGATTTTATTTTTCGGCAAATTCAGAGGCAGCAGTTCCAGTTTTCAGTCTTTCGGCGATATTTGAAG